>NW_009207345.1:2653-16870 GCF_000690835.1 Fulmarus glacialis | reverse complement strand
TTAGACTGGATGACTACTGAATTGAACTTGGAGAGCCTTGTCTGAGAAGATTCATGGTTGTTACTACTTTAACACAGAATAAACGCCTAGATGACTGAATATTCCAAAGAGCTGAAGAGCTTATGCTGTTTACCTAGGGCACTTTTCCTTGAGAAGAGTAAATGTGTACTTACCTCAGCGTGCTAAATGTTTGTGTGCTTAGACCTGTTAAATCTGATCTGACAGGCAGTTCTTCATGGCACTTAACTAGACAGTAGTCTGAGCTTCCACAACAGGCTATCACAGCTGAAGGTTTTTGTCAGCTGGGGAGTAACATGAGTTATGAAAAAATAATCACCAAATGGGATGAGTTGCAGGTAGCTGGTAGGTCTTTTGTAATATAAATCTGCAGACTTAGACCATTTAAAAGGCAATTAATGTGGTTCAGGGTGCACCTAATTATCATTCATCAGTTCTGAAGCTTAGGTCTTTGGAAATCTTTAAACTATACAGGGATGACAATATTCCTTAGGCTGATATTGGTAGCTGGCTAGTGATGGTCTCTGCTTATGGGGAAGAAGCAAGTTCATACTGGAACTGCTGGTTTACGCAGTGGTGGGTCCACATAGATTAAAAGGATGGTGCTGTGTTCGTGCTTTATTCCCTGTCTGAATCCAGGAGCAGACAATCAATTTTTATGCCTGCATCCAGGTACAGAGACGGCGTGCTTCAGCATTGTATCAAGTGTAAAAAGCATCAAGTGATGCTTTAGCAATGTTACAAAATGATACCAGATAGTGAAATGCCTGAGCTGCTGCATGCTTAACTTCTGGGGAAACGTTTTTCTTTCCCCTTACTCATCCATTCTATGAAAACTTTTTCTAAATGCTGTCATTCAGCCTCTCAAGGTTTGGGTCCACAATGGTGTTTGCAATAGTATGGAAACCTGGGTGGAAAGACCAAATACAGCCTTGCTGGCTGATGCACTGTTTCCTCTACCCTTGGAACCTTTTTGTTTCTAGTCTGCTGCTCAATATCAGACACTTGCTGACTTGTAGGTCTGTTTACCTATTTGTGTCCTTTTCTTTTTCTTGCATGACTGGCTTTGGTTTTGGCTGTGAGTCTTCATCTCTTCCTTGATTCTCTTGTCCATTTCGCTTCTGTCAGGTGTATCCAGAGCTGTTAAATATGTTAACGAGTTCCTGGCGACAGCATTGTGTACACAGGTAATGGATGTGCTTTCAGTGCAACCTTGTCACTTGGACGAATTTCTCCAGTGCATGGTCTTGCAAACTAACATTGCAGCAGGCATTCCTAGATGATGCTTACTTCATGCAACTTCCGTTCAATTGAGATGACCTTTATAAGTGTTCAGATTTGGCTGTAAGCTCAGGTTGGATTGGGATTTGAATAGCATGAGGTGGTAGTCTTGAGATTTTATTGTTATTGAGATCACGTACTAATGCCTGCATAGTCAGTGTGGTTGACCAGTGTCTGATTTGCTTGTTCCTTCCAGGTGTCTCAAAAGCTGTTGAGCACATCAATAAAACAATTGCGCCTGCACTGATTAGCAAGGTAGGAGCAATCTGTCTACTGCTAACATCAGTTAATGCCAGTCCAGTGTGTCCTACCTGACGGGTTGTCTCTCTAGAGACAGTTAGAGGAACTATATTACATGGAGGGGTCTTAGCCTGTGTATTGGAGTGCATGTGAACAAACTGACCTACAGTAATTGCTTTACTTAACGACTGCATATCTAACACACAATCAAAACAATCTCTAGCAGCCTAGTGTTGTAGTGGGCAGAAGCACCTGGGAACTTCGGAGGTGTGCAGTTAAAATACAAGCTGCTTTATGCTTAAAAGGGTGGCTGAAAGATGGGGAGGGACTGGGCTTTATCTAAGCTGGCTAGTTTGGAAGGGGATCTGAGGGGATCTTAGTAAAGTCGGCTTGAGTGAGATTCGTGGGCACTAAGCCCTAGTTAGAAAGGATGGTGCAAAACTAAGTGGTAATGCATAAAGTGATTGCGCCACAATTCCAAACATTATTACTAAGTTACAAACAGGTGTATGTTGTGAGCAAGCTAGTCGTCTTGAGCTTGCACTGAAGGGGCAGGGGGCATAAACGGGGGCTTTCTCCTACGCCATGCCAGGCAGAAAGCAGTGTAAATGTCAGGAAGTCAAGGGACAGGACAGCCTTACAGCTCTGAATGTGGAGAACAAAACAAGCTTTTGATGTGTCCAACTTACCTGTCAGCCTTGGTCTGCTGGCAGTGACCAGAAGATGCTGCAGTCTGATAATGACAAGAAGTAGTTTCTTCAGCTGCTGGTAGTTGCTCTTAAGCAGTTCTTGGTGCCTGCCAGGGAAATAAAAATGCAGTGGGTAGGTGAGAATTCACAGAGCCATGTTTGGTGTCAAGCAGTGCTTTGCTTGCTTCTCTCTGCAGAATGTCAACGTTGTGGAGCAAGAAAAGATTGACAAACTGATGCTGGAAATGGATGGATCGGAGAACAAATGTAAGTGGGCTTTGTGTTGCAGTGAGGCATGGAAAGATGAAGATTGGTTTATAGAATTCTAGCTTACCTTATCAGAAACAATGGGTAGTGCATGGCATATGCTGTGCACTTCCATAACTAAGACCATGGTGCTGGTATTGCTGAGTCTTTTTATGAAGACATAACATTTCTGTAAAAAATTTCTTCCTATTGCAGCCAAATTTGGTGCCAATGCTATCTTGGGTGTATCTCTGGCTGTATGCAAAGCTGGTGCTGCTGAGAAGGGTGTCCCCTTGTACCGTCACATTGCTGACCTTGCTGGAAACGCAGAAGTCATTCTTCCAGTTCCTGTAAGTCTCTTGATAGGGCTAGCTAAAGACTTGTTGTGACCAGGTGCTTCATGATATTTTGTGGTCTTGGATCAAGTTTTCTAGAGAATGAAGAGTCTTAACATAAATGCTGTTATCAATTTACCCTGAAACATTCTAACTTGACTTCTCTTTGGTTACTCCAAGGCTTTCAATGTGATCAATGGTGGTTCCCATGCTGGCAATAAGCTGGCTATGCAGGAGTTCATGATCCTCCCTGTGGGTGCTGACAGTTTCAAGGAGGCAATGCGTATTGGTGCAGAGGTCTATCACAATCTAAAGAATGTAATCAAGGAGAAGTATGGCAAGGATGCAACCAATGTGGGTGATGAGGGTGGTTTTGCCCCCAACATCCTGGAAAATAAAGAAGGTAAGAAAGAGCTAAGTGTGGGAGGAGGCATAACTGATAGCCAGAGAATGACGACCATACCTGTCTAATATGAATGGAAAGCAGGATCAGTAGGTTGTAGGACCTGCTGCTGTTTCTTTGCTCTGCTTCTATCCTGACAGACTTTCCAAGATGCTATACTGGTGTGGTCCAGTATAGAACCACAGAGCTATTCCCTTGGACATCAATTTATGCAGCTTGACAGGATGGCTTTGGCTTCAGTGCCTCATTACTGTTCATTCCTGTAGCAGCGTAAGGGAAACTTACCACCTTCCAGTTGAAAAGTGGTGTGGGAATGTCTGCATGCATTGCAGGTTTCCCAGAAGTCAGTAGTCAGAGTTTTTAGTGGAGTTGTTTTTCTGCTGACAAAGGAGGAAAACAGTTTGAACTTTGCCTGGTAACGCGTGGGAGTGCATTAAGGCTTGCCTGGGAAGTTGAGGCATTTGCTATTCCACAGTCAAACAGTTTTGTTCAGAAGCCTGGGAGGGAGGAACGGAGGCAGTTTGTCTTGTGGAAAGTGAAATACCTGTTCCTACAAAAACTGTACCAGAAGAGCTGTTTTTCTGCTTCTTTGGCAGAAATGGAGCTGCTAATAAGCCATAGAATACTAGAATTCTGTTAAGTTACTTGTTACTTTAAAGCTGTTAGTTATATTATTGTTGAAGATGGCCGCTGAACTGCATTGCCTTTCTGACACCAAAGGTACTGAGCCAGCACCAGAAATCTCACAGTCACGCGCAGCTCTTGCTAGGTCTGTACCCTAGCAGACATCAATGAAGATGACCTTGAACGGCCATTACAGTCCAAGGAATTTGTGTTGCTGGCAGCAGCTGCTTTTGCAGTTTGTACTACATGAACATCTTAAACCACAAACCACAACACACAAAAAACCCAAACAAAGCCACTTGTAAATAGCCTGTCTGATCCAGCTGCTTGGCTTTGAGTCAGGGGTGATTGGGAGAGTCTTGCTGGTCATGACCGTACTGAATTTCCTTGCTTGGACTCTGCCAAACAGGGTAGCATAGCGGGTAGTATCCAGAGACTCCTACTGAGTAGTTCTAGTCTCTCTTCTACATATTAATATGCAAGTGGAGAACAGGTAGATGCAAAGAGAGGGTGCCCTGTGCAGAAGCAGGCTGTGTATCACATTGCCTGTCAGGGTTTGGATGGTCCAAACCTGATCTGGGGCTAAAAGGGATTAAAGTGCAGTCACTACCTCCTGCCCACGTGCATAAAGCTGAAAGAGGATGTAGTATCATCTAGTATTAAGCTTTCTGGGCTGACATGTAGTGCTGCCTGAGGAGATTATGAATCCCATAATGGTGTCTTAAGGGTATTACAAGCTAAAAGCAGTATTAAAGTAATGTCTTTTTCCAGTCAGTTCAGAAGTGGGAGAGTTTAAGAACCACCTCTATGCGGCCTTTGGGCTTTCTGTAGGGGGTAATGGAGAGTCTTTGCCAAGTGAATGTGCTGTTGTTGGTAAATGAATAGCTTTGAGTTAAGGTGTTCGGCGGGAACTCAGAAATACATTACCATGTTTCAGCTCTGGAGTTGCTGAAGACTGCGATCGGCAAGGCTGGCTACTCTGAAAAGGTTGTCATTGGCATGGATGTGGCTGCCTCAGAGTTCTACCGTGATGGAAAGTATGACCTGGACTTCAAATCCCCTGATGATCCCAGGAGATACATTTCTCCTGATCAGCTGGCTGACCTGTACAAGGGCTTTGTCAAGAACTACCCCGGTATGTTGTTCATCAACAAGAAGCACGGTAGTACTGGCAAATAGGGGTTGATAGCTGAAGGGAAGAGCTAGGATGCAGCCTCCCTTATAAGAAGGATCAAGAGCAGAACAAACAGCTAGCCTTTTAGGGGTCTTAGGAATGTTCCTTGAGGTGGGTAGTACTTGGCTGCAGCACTTTGGTACCACTGCTTTCAAACAAGACCTTTCAGGGTGGCATTGTCTTAAAGCTCCTTGTATCCCTCTGCAGTGGTGTCCATTGAAGACCCGTTTGACCAGGATGATTGGGCTGCCTGGAAGAAGTTCACTGGCAGTGTTGGCATCCAGGTGGTTGGTGATGATCTGACTGTGACCAATCCAAAGCGTATTGCCAAGGCTGTGGAGGACAAATCCTGCAACTGCCTCCTTCTTAAGGTCAACCAGATTGGCTCTGTGACAGAGTCCCTGCAAGCGTAAGTTCTCCCCTCTTGGCCATGACAGGGAGGGGGATTGTCTAATTGAGGGAGATGAACATACAGACCAGCGCTAGTGGAATAGAAATCTCTTGAGGCATCTGTGAAGGGAGAACAGTTGTTAACTAATAGAGGATATTGGCAAAACCTTCATGGTTTTGAAGTCATACAGGCACATCAAACAACTTCACTGGGTCTAAGCGTGTGTAAAAGCAGCTCTTTGGCACTGTGTTATCACATGATCCAAACCCTAACACGTACCAAAGGGCAGTTCTGCCTTGCCAAAGCAAGGAATGCCTGCCGCTTGGCAGCATCACTAGAGCAAAGGCTGCTAAGCAAACAGGCATGGTGTGGGGCTTCATCTGTGTATCTCTTCTAGCTGCAAGCTTGCCCAGTCCAATGGCTGGGGTGTGATGGTGAGTCATCGCTCTGGAGAAACAGAAGATACCTTCATTGCTGATCTGGTAGTTGGTCTCTGCACTGGTCAGGTTGGTATCTGTAGCTGCTGTAGTTTGCCTTTTTGCTTGGTGAGATAATACGGTGATGAAGCCATGCTGCACAGCAGATGGGGGTCTGCTCTGACTTAAGGCATGCAGATTTGCTGTTTCTGTATATAGGAAGCTGATTTGTTTAATAGCGGTGTGACGAGGGAACATCTTATCGGTGTAAACTCACCTTTAACCACCAATTTAAAAAATCTTAGTCGACTCCAGTGGGTGTATTGGGATTTCCTGATACTGAAGCTGTTAGCAAATGAACAATCTTTATTGCTCCCAAGCCCTATCCTGTTTGAGTATACAGCTATTTAGAGCCTGATGCTGAAATAAAGCTCGTGAATATGCTTGTTACTCCAAACAGAACAGAATAGTTTTCTGTTGGCATTTGTGGCCTTATTTCTGCTGTGGTTCTTCACTAACTTTCTGATTTCCCTTTCAGATCAAAACTGGTGCCCCTTGCCGATCTGAGCGTCTAGCCAAGTACAACCAGCTGCTGAGGTGAGACTCTCGGGGGCGGTGGGAAGGGGTTGAGGGTTAAGCCTGACATGGAATGGATGCTCCACTAATGCATTCGGGGCACAGCTTGGTCTTCCGCATCTCAGAAACACTCTGCAGCTTAAGGAGACAGACTGACACTGGCAGAGGTGCTTGTGGGCTGGTGCTGTGCTTGCAGAGCTGTAGGCTAAGTGATGAGCTGGATGGGTTGTGTCTGTAACAGACATCCTGAAGTGGAATGTCATACAAAGCATCCTGTGATACTAGATAGGAGACATTGTCCTTCTGTCTGCATGATGCAGTTCCCTTGGGCAAGCATTTAAAATGTTGGGGTGAAGTTACGCAAGATGGGTGGTACTGACCAGTGCAGTTGAACATGCACATAACTGAAGCTGCTTGGTGGGAACTGGCTTGTGACTCTGGTAGTACCTTCACTGCTAGGTGGATCAGGTGATGTAGCATAAGGCCAGCGGCTGTGCTAATGCAGGAGTTCTACACTGTCTGCTCACACCCTGCACTCTCTTCCCTTTCCATCAGAATTGAAGAGGAGCTTGGCAGCAAGGCCCGTTTTGCTGGAAGGAACTTCAGGAACCCTCGTGTCAACTAAGCTCTGTGGATCAGTCAACCCCTGTTCTGGTTTAAAGCACTAGACATCCACTTAGATCACAGTTAACTGTACTAGAAAGATAAGGGCAGCTGAAGGAAAAAGACCAGTCTGCAGGTCCTCTCCCCCTTAGACAATTCCTTCACCTAGTGTCTTCACCAACTCTGATCTGTTACTTGTAATGCTCTACTGCTTTTGTAGAACAGTCCCTGTGGGGGTTTTTGTGTGTTAAACACCCTCTGGGATCGTGACCTTGTGACTCTGGGCATAAACACTTTAATTCCTTTCTCTGCCTGTCTGGTCTTCAGTGTTTGGAGCTGTGTGACTTGCAGTGCAGCAAGAGGTACCTGCAAACAGGAATAGTAGTGTTTTTACATGTGATAAATAAAAGCATCTGACAACCCAACAAAGTGTGGCTTTGAGTTGCTTTGGGGGACACTGGGGAGCAGGGATAGCTACCTCTGCGTAATCAGTCCTGTCTTCAAGCTGTTCTGCAGGGAGCAGGAGTTGGACTGTGGCCGTGGGGTGGGCTTCAGTTGCTTTGGGACAAATAGAGAAAGAATTAGCTGAATGTATGTGCCTGCTATCAAGAGGTGGCCTTTAAGGATATGTTTAGTCATTTGGAAGGGGGACTTAAGAATAGATTTCTAACTCCTAGATCAGTTGTGATCCTGGAGGGCAAGAGGAAAAGCTCAGAGGTCTTCATTTATCAAAGAGGAGGTGTACCCTGACAACAAGTGCTGTGATTAACCTTTATCATGGACTGCTGCCGATGTCTGTTTGTCAGTCTTGTCACAGTATTACTGGAAAAACTCAGTGATGGCCTTGGCTTTTAGCGGGAGGGTGGCACAGTGTTAACCACGTTGAAAGTGAATTTGTAACCTCCACCTTGATCTGTTGCTGTAAGGAGATGTAGCTCAACAGTTGCGGAACAGTACTGTTCCTGAACCCTTGTGCTTCGTTGGTAGCACTCTAATATAAGGTGTAATTGAAAGTTGATCTGATAGCTGCGCTTTAATTTTTACCCTATTAGTATCTAGGTACCATATTTCACATGGGGGAAGAGAAGACTTGAGGGGATTTCCAGCTGTGTGAGAGCAGATGGCCATAAACAAAAGGCTCACGAGCAAACATTTCTATTTCCAAACCCCTTTGTTTTGTTCAGGTTGCAGCTCTGCTGGTTGGGCTAGGCGGGGACGGGAAGGCAGTGAGGGAGACTGCAAAGCATGTGGCTCATTCTCAGTCAGTGCTTATGTTCTTGGAGACGAGGAGAGAGAATTCCCTTTTCCTGGGGTTTGGCAAGAGATTGTTCAGTGGCTCTGTCGCCATTGCGGTTCTATTGCTCTGTGCAGTCGTTGTCAGAGCAGCGCCTCGGAATGGGGGAGTGGGGAGCAGGGTTGTAAGGCCGGGCCCTTACCAGGCAGGAAAAAGCAAATTACTGCACAATTGAGGGAGGGTTGTTTAAGCCAGTTCTTGTTACTTATGTTTGGGGTTTTTTCCATAATGGCAGATTTGTAAGGAAAAGATTAATTTCTGATTCCCTCCAATGACTATTCTACTAGCCTTTCAATTCCAGAGAAACTAAATTACCTGTGGCTGGAAATTTTTATTATCTGTGAGGAGCACAACAGTGCCCCGCCGTGGGCGTTGCTTGTGTTGCATTATGGTGTAAGTCAATTTTATCTCTCATGTCTTTAAATCGGTAAGATGGAAACGGCACATTTGAAGCCAGTGATGCTGCACGGTACGTGTCATCATGTACCTTAAACCCTGGATCTTAAACAACATCTTTAGTTCTAGTTTGGGAAAAACCAACACAGGCTTTATTTCAAAAGCTGCTGTTACAAAGTACAGAGCTGTAAAATGCTGAGGGGTGAGGACCGTGTGCCGTATCCCTGGACAAACCCGTACAACAGTGCTCTGCCGTCAGAGGACAAGGGGTATGAGACTGCCCTGTGAGGAGTAAAGCCGGAACGGAGATGTTTGAGAGTTGCTGGGAGAGGTTAGGTCTGCCTGGTACTAGTGTGAGTAATAGCTGTGAAAAGATTTAGCACGCAGGGGACCGTTGATGGGAAAGCCTGGCTTCTACAGTGTCTTGATCAGTGTTTTTCAACCAGAAAGACTTGTCTGTTGTTGGCATTTCCAAAATACCTTGTCTTGTACAAAGACCGGAGAAGCTGCAACACCAAGAATGCTAAACACCCCTCGCATGGAAAGAAGGAATTTTTGGCATCTTCACTGTAACTGCAACCGTGGAGGGAGGAAAATAATGGCTCTTGTCCAGTGCAGTGTTTTCTGGTGTCATTAGTCCCTGTGCAAAAGCCTAAAGCTCGTCTCTGGAGGGAATTTGGCCCACAGTCCTATTCGCTCACTCGCACTGAACGTAGGAAGAATATTGAGCTCCTGTCACCTGGGATGTGGGTATGTTTGGATCCAGGTCTGTGTTTTGCAGTGTCCAAATGAGCACGGACCAGCACCTGTTGGGAGTACGGTGAATTCAGACCCCAGCCCCAGCTTGGGCCTCCCCAGGCCCTACAGCCAGTTCAGCAGATGGAGTCTGAAAGCAAACACAGGCACAGCTGGCTACTGGAACAAACCTCCCCACAAAGACAATAACCGGTGCAATAAAAACATCCCTTTGTTGGGCAGCTGGCAACTGTGTCTTCTTACGAGATTTATCTCCTCCATCAAGCCCTTCTTAAGAAGAGCTTTGCTATAAATACCAAATTTACCAGCCCAAGCTCAGCACATGGTAAATGCCTCCTCTCACACTATTTGCCCTTTCGGAAGGCATTGGTCTAAGCTGGTTGCACTCCATGCAGATTTGAAACCTGGTGCACTTTTCACACATAGCTGATCTCTGAATTAGACCTGTTAAATGAATAAACCAGCTAATTACACATAAATCCTATCACGGGATTTTTCTTCTTCTGTCAAAGAGGCGAGCTTGTAATATATGCAAAATGGTTCAGAAAGCTTTTTAGCAGAACCACGTTAGGAAGCAACAGCATGGCTCCTTCTCACTTGCTACTTCAGAAAGTGAAGTCCAAATTCTCAACCCACCTTACCTGGGCCTCTGTGTTTCCACCTGGTGATTTTCTTTTAATAACCATCGGAAAGCAAAAGGAGCTGGGAAATCAGGGCACCGGTTGCCATAAATCGACAAAAGCCTCCATGGCAGTACAGCTGAGCCGGCAGGACTGACAGGAGTAGTGGCTGGCACCGGGGCTGTTGTTCTTGTGCGCAGCTCTATAAACCTGGGGGAAAAAGTAAGTTAATGCCCGGAGCTGGAATCCTCCTCTGTTCAGGTGAATAGTTTGGTCCCAGCTCTGACAAAAGAACCTTCTACTTCTGCTGGTTAACAACACTGCAAGTGAAGCCCAGGTATTAATTCATTATCGTTCACACCTTGTTGTCAGTGGAAGGTGGAGAACGGTTACAGGTACAGTTACCAGATGTGTCGTGTCTTAAAATAATCAGGAAATTGCACACAAAATGGCAGGGTTAGAAGAACATCACTTGGGCTGTAAAGTCAAAAGCTCAAGTCAGATGCTGTTGAACTGTAGGCTCCTTCCTCCACCAGGAAATCAGTCCCACAATCTCAGATGCTGTGCTCACCTGCCCCATCAAACCAGAGCTATATAAAGCTTTCAAGTTAAATCTCAGAGAGTATTTGGGCCAGATCAGCAAGGTGCTTCCAGCTGCAGAGGATTCAGGCTCTACCTAATGAGGCTGGAGCACTGAAAGGAGTTATTTGCAAAGGAGGAAAAGAGACCAGAACGGGTAAGTGCTGAAATGCGGGACTGTGGTTTGTAGATAAGAATTTAAAGTGTGTTAGAGAAAAGTGAATGATTGGTAACTCTGTGTGTGTGTGTTTGGAGTGAGGGGAATAAGTGAACAGGGAACAAGAGTTGATTGCTGAAAATCAAGACCTAAACCTGCAGTGCTGAAGAGGGGGAGGGATGTGTCTGCTCCTTAATCAGGGCTTGAATCCTGCTGCAGAGCTCCTCACCTTTCTGTACTGTCCCCATGGAGCTCCTACTCGAAAGGCTGTGCTTTATAACAGAGTGCAAATGTAGCACAGCCAGTGTCTTTATTACTGTAATAATTTGCAGGGATGGCACTCTTTGGAGCAGAAGGAGGCATCAGCTTAGCAAACACGAACTGGGAGGCTATTCTGAGAATAGCAGGCAGCCTTAAAAGCGGATCTGAAGCAAGAAGCAGGCAGAAGAGATGACTGATGAGCAGAGAGGAGAGGCAGGTGGCACTTTTGGGAGCTATTCAGGTAACAGGATATATAATGGAGTGATGCAAAGGACGGGAGTGGGAAAGATAGAATCATTACCCACTGGCTCTGTTTCTAGGTTTGTAGAGGAGCTTTTCTGCTTTGTAGCCCAGCCTGCTCTTAGTATTAATTTTCTAATATCTTGGCTTCCAAGTCTCGTACAGACGCTGTCTCCAAGAGTTTGTTCTGGACAGAAAGGGATGTTGCCATCTCCCTATAATCAACGAGAAACCGAATGATTCAACGTTTGGCTTTCTCGCTAGACCTGAGCCTCTGGTAGGGAATAAGCACATCATTCATAACCTTCACTCTGGGAGACCGAGGCTGGCGGTGCAGGGTGTGTTTTCCAACCCTTTGATTATTTTGAACCACCCATACAGCCTGCTCACTCATTTTCTAGTATCGTGGGCATCAAAACCGGACCTTATCTTCCAGCAGCAGCAATGGTGTCAAACACAGCAGCACCGTAACCTCCCTAGTTCAGTTCGGTGCTGTCGGAAGCTCACTGTCAGCTCCCCCCCGGCGAGGACAGCTCTGTCCCCTGAGCGCAGAGACCTGCCTTGACACGCGTCCATAACGCGATGCTGGCTGGGGTGATGATCTGGATTGCTCAGTGTCCGTGTTTCATCCTGTTCATCTTTCTTCCCCGATTTTTGTGTCATTCAAAAATGTTAGAAATGATTGGTTTTTTTCTTAGATCATTGATTTTAAAAAGAAACAAAAGTACAATTGAACAGCGGATTGACCCCGTTCCTCAGTGAAATCTTGAGACTCGCCAGGTAGGAGATTTTACTGCCTCTAACGAGGGTAAGAACAATTTTACACCTAATGCTCTTTCCCCTCCTGCTTGTTTATCCTGGGCACAAAAAAGTCACTGCCCCATTGTGTGCATCCAGCAGCCAGCGTGAGCGTGCTGGGGGAGCCTGTGGCACGCTCTGCTCGCCCCGGGCTGCTGTGCCCTCTGATGTCCCCAGGAAGGGACCTCGGCAAGCCGCGCCCCACATTTCCCTGTCTCCGGAGAGGCAGAAGCTGGGGGAGTGAGCCATCTTTCTTTGAAAGAAATTCATTGACTGCAGTGCTTCGTCAACACCCCCTCGCTCATTCACAGACATCCAGACTTGTGTGAACGGCCTCGCGCGGGGAAAAGCCCCACGACGGCGCAAAGGACCAGTAAGAGCAGATGGAGGGAATGCAGCTGCTGTGTTTTCCCCACTGGAAGGAGGATATTTGGCTTTCCTGCTGCTGCGTAGACTGCAAGGAGACAGGAGGGTGGGTGGTGGATGGGGGGAGAGAGGAGCTCTGCCGGGCAGCCCGCCAGCCCTGCCTGCCCCGCGGCAGCATCCCGGGCTACGGCCTCCCGCTCCCTTTCACAGCAGGATTTAAAGAACTGTGCCAGGCACCCGCTTAGTCGCACCACTCCCTTGGAAAGCTTTTATTACTGCTCTCTTTGTGTTGCTGGGTGAAATGATTTCCTTGTAGATACGAGCTGTGGGTGGGTGTGAGAATAAAATGCAAGAACCTCGCTGCTCTCTGAGGACACGGGAACGTGGCCTCTCCCTGCCGGGCTCACCATGATGGTGCTCAAGCTGTCCCGGTTTGGTCATTTCTCCAGTGAGAGAGATACCCATCCGCGTTCCCTCTTTCTGTCCCCAAGAGGGACTGAAGTGCTATCAGAGCTGACGCACTCCGCATGTACTTTGTGCTCCACGGGTAGATACAGTCACATCGCAGTGCAGGGTGTGGAGGAATGTAAGAAGGAGAAATAAAGCCGTACCAGCTGCAGCACTCAATTCTGCTAACAAAAGCTGAACGTAAAAAAGGAAGAGGGGGGAAAAAAACCAAACAAGGAAGAGAACTGAGGCAGGAAGGAAGAAAAAGGGTTGAGTGAACGCAGCTGATAAAAATGAGAGATACGCAAAAAAAATAAACTATAAGGAAGAAAATAATCATAAGGTCCAGATCACCTCCGTGCGCCACACTTGAAGTTTGCGTGTGGTGAAATCTCATGTCTATAATACAACGCCCAGGCTTAGCCCTGTCTAGAAACACATACATTTAACGTGTTAGGGTGGCAGTTACAGGCTTAAGTTACAGGAGAGAAAAGAAACACAAAGTAGTTCTGCAAAACAAAAACCTTGGACAAAGGCCAGGCAAAATGACACCTTGGTGACAGCGGTGCCTGCAGCGGAGGCACCGTGCCCAGCACCGAGCATCCCCGGGCCGTCACCTCCTGCTTCCGATGGGGCTGAGCCTCCTGCTCCTTGGCTGTGCTTCCAGTCCAGCTAAATTCAGCTCTGGTTCAGCATCTCCCCTCGCTGATGCTGGCTGTCAGCAACCAGCAATTTTACCAGTGTACCAAGGTGTATGAGGTTAATCTGGTCGTCCAAAGAGTAATTTGAGAATGAGGGAGTTCGGTGATGGGGGTGTAGCGTTCCCTCTGAAAATGAGCTGGGAAAGCACCTGGATTGGTGCATTTCAAAAGCAGAATATGTGGTCTTCTTGGTTTCTTTGCAAGGATCAGAACTGTCCCAAGCACGCATCATCCTGCACTGTTCAGAAAGGTTTTTTCCAGAAGCAGTGGCTCCTTCTCTGCCAGGTGCTTCACTTCAGGGAGATCAAACTGCTGCTAGCAGTGACGAATGGCAAAGATCACTTCTGTCCACCTGGAACTGTTTACCAACCTGGCAAATTGATTTGAGCTCAAAATATTATTTGCATGATAGTGTGTTTTGTTTTAGCATTTTGCGAACAAAATACTTTCACTAACATAGTTTGTTTTGAAGGGACATTTCTTTTGAAAACTCCTTAAGAAAGCTTTTAAAACAAACTAACAAGGAAACCAAAGCTTCCTGCCAGACAAAACATTTTCTTTGCTAATGTTCCACGCTGCTGAGTGTCTCAGTTTCAGGGTGACCCA
>NW_009207345.1:0-2615 GCF_000690835.1 Fulmarus glacialis | reverse complement strand
ATTTTTGTGTGCATTTAACTTGCAGCACATGAGTTGCCTGAATCCCTCACCCCACAAACCCCACTTACTTTTAGTGTTGAGTCTCTGTTTAATAGCAAGTGTTTTATGATGCGTTTTAATCTGAGAAGTCATTGAACCCACCAGCTGATTCCTGCTTACAAAAGGCTTGCAAACAGTGCAAGTCACGAAGGCACCGATGTCCTATGGGAGCTGCATTAGTCAAAGCAAAGGACGCAGATAGAACTTCATACATCAAGATGCCAATACGCCTCAGTTGGTTGCTGTGGGCTTTATCCATCTCTCATTTTAAGTGCTTGTTCTCGCTCCCTGAAATTCTGCAGAAGGGTCTGGAATAATATATATATTGCATTAAACAGGCATCCAGTGCTGAAAACTAAGAGGACTGATTCTGTTAATTCAACTACCTGTGCAGGTATTAAAACCAAAATGCAAGTTAAGATGCTTTTCAGTCTAAGTCCCAGCAGGGAAATCCCTGCAGCTGAGCACGGAGCAGAGCAGCTCAGCCCCGGCTCCCAGGCGCGGGGCGGGCGAGAAGGTGTGGGGTGAGGATGACCTTGGGAGAGGGCGCGGGGAAAACGCCTCCACTGAGAGTTTTCAATCTGCTTCTGAAAGCTCTTCAGCAAAGTGTGTAGACCTCTGTTTTGGTGGCTTACGATGACCTGACCCCTTGTTGCTTATTTAGAGCGACAGGATGAACGTTCATCGAACTGACCCAGTAAATGTCAGACTGCTTCTGGTCAGAGACTTCCAGTATCAGCCTAAGTGATCAGTGTTCATAGATTTCAAGGACAGAAACCACCACTACAACCTGACTGGATTAAATTGGTGCCACTTAACCACTGTCCCAAAAGAGACAACCCCCAAAGCTGTGCAAATGCCCTGGATCTGAGGCTGCTTTCTCCCCAAACGCTGCTTACACCAAGAAGGAAAGTGGGGTGGGATTTTGCAGGGGAGAACAGACGTTTGTGCTGGCCTTTTGCTTCCTTCTCACTGTGACCAGAGTCCTCGTAGTTTTTAGGTGTCTGAAGCGTTGCTATGGGGCTGTGCAGAGTCCTGCCTAGAAAATGCCCTGCCGATGTCCCAGCCTTCCCAGTGCTCCAGAGGCACCAGCTGGTGGGTGAATACTAGTATAGGTTGAACTTGGGGATTTTTGCATCAGAATGTCAACCAGGTCTCATTTGCAGTATTGTGAGTACATGCAAAATGAAAAAGATGCTGAAAAAAGCAGTGTATGTTAAAGCTCCTAAGCCAGTACTTTGGAGGGTAGGTGGCAAACTCCTGAAAAAGGCCCGCTTGCTAACCAGAGTGGAGCTGCGGGGCTTTTGTGAAGGCAGGTTCCAGGACATCCTCCTACTTCCACGCTATTTTATTTTTTGATTTCTCTGCTCGTTAAAGCAGGTCTGCAAACAAAAGCTGGGGACGAAAATCTCACAGGCTGCTGCATTGCTCTTCCCTGGCAAAGCTGACTGATCCATTTTACTGCACTACTTTAAATAAGTCCTAATCTGTAGGTTTTTATGCTCTGTAGTACTCAGGTTCTTCTCTCATCTCCTGCAATAAACAGGGATTGAAAGATGCATATCATGGCTTCTATGTAGGCTATAAAATCGCTGACAGCAGGACTAGCTGAATTCAGAGCCTAAAACTCTGGCCCATCAAAATCCAGACAGCAGATGTTTCTAGGTATGTACAGCCTAACCCGTCCTCAGTCTCTAAACAGGAGAGGTATATGTCTTTAGGAAGGCAGACAGATTCCTCTGTTACTTAACAAAAACTAAAATCCTCTTGCCCGGCTGTTCAGGATGAAGAGGGTTAAGAACGGGGAGAGTCCCCATGCAGGGGCCAGGGACCTGTCCTGGGACCTCGGCTGTGGTGTTCCATTTCTCTCGTGCTCCCTTGTCTCTCCTGTTCCATGGGCTGGATGACACTTTCCAGTAAGGTGGGGAAAATTCATCAGTCAATTTTGTACGGTGCTTTGAAGATAACAAGTGCTGAGGGGGAAAAAAGAGCTGGTGCTTGAAATGGAAATTTTCCCATTCCTGTCACTCTATTTTCTCTCCTTTTAAAAAAGTACATTCAAATGTACCATCAAAGGTAGCAGTGTTGCACCACCAAAGAGCAGCTACAATGGGGAGGTGGGAGCCAGAAACCTCCTCCTGGAGGAGCAGATTTGCAGTGGGAAGGACAAAAATGCAAATCTGAAATGATTCCATCTCTCTCTCCCTTGAACGCTTTGGCCATTTGTAACAGTTTAAAGTGAAGTCAGTCACTGAGGACAAGAAGAGGAGCTTGTAATTCCATTTACTACTTTCTGCACTAAAGGAGAAGCAGTGAATTTATAGTGGAAATGCAGTAAGTGCACAGATGAGGTGTTCCACGTTAGCGGTAGAGGATGGCTCAAAAATATCAGAGCAAACCTTTGAACAAACAGAAAGCGTGTAGGCCTCGGGAGCCAGACGTATCAACAGCTTTGTGGATTAATCTTCCCTCCACCGCCCTGGCTCTGTTTTCATCCAAGGCACGGAGGTGTCTCTGCCACATCTCGTGCTGCAGTGGATGGCTACGAGCTCTTCAGAAGGGACGGGCGAGGAAGG
>NW_009207344.1:0-11178 GCF_000690835.1 Fulmarus glacialis | reverse complement strand
TGGCTCTCTCGGTGCCCCTGAGGTTCCCCTGGTTCGGGAACCCCCCCCGTGCACCGCGCTACAGTGCACCGCTGCCGATCATGCCGCTGCCAGTCGTGCCGGCACTGGAGCTGCTCGCCTTGGCAAGCATTTGACAAATGCTGATGTAAGAGAATAAAAAATGTTACTCAAGATTTCCCATCCATAGCACCAAATTTTTCCAACTCTGAAGTTGGCCAAAAGGCTACAAGTTCAAAATGATCTTGTTCAAGAGTTCCTCTTCAAGTGGCAGAAAACCCAGCAACACATTGTTAAGTACTTTATGGATTAAAGAGAAATTGATATTACGTTCCCTGTATGTTCAGAAGACATTTAGCTGATCTGGGCCTAAAAGCCCCCTAATACAAACATAATTTTTAAACATAAAAACAAGAACAAGCAAAGTTGGCAGAATTTTCTATGTGCAAACTGGCCGAGTACGATACCGAGGAACAGGAGGCTTTAGCTGCCACACTACAAACCTTGCAGTGACTTTACTAACAAAGTAAATTTTTCAAAATAAAAAGCAGTAATAGCTGAACCTGCCAATCTTACAGACACCCCATGAAAGCAGCAAATGCTCAGAAGCCCGTTCACATACTTCCACAGTCTTCAGACAGAAAATTTCCTTAATAGACTACAACAGTCAGAGAACACCAATATTGGCTCTTCGAGCTAGTGTTATTTCCGTTCTGTTTCTGTTCCATCAGGTTCCTAATGTTCCTAACATGTGGATGTTAAAAAAACCAAAATAACAAAAACCAAACAAAAAAATCCCCACAGAACTTGATATAATGCAGATAAAAAACCAGGGATGATTCTTGCTGGCTGAAGAATCACTGAGTGTGCAATAAGGATGTCAGCACGTAAAACATAAATTTTTAGCCATAATTCCTTTCTCTCATTTTTTACTTTTTAAAACACCCGAAGATATGACTATCACAGCTTGTAAAGAAACAAGACACAACTTTTGACTAACTTTAGGCAAAAGTAACTGTAAATCAATGCTCTTGCAAATATTAGTACTTACTTAACTGGGATTCTAATTAGCAGGGATATGACTGGTAATATTAATAATGTAGCAATTCTTTTATTCATGTACATTCATGAGCACCTAAAATAAGATCATGAAGAAAAGCCACATAGCATACATAAAGACAAACTAACAGAAAATAGCTTGGACAGATTTCTGTGTGTTTAAGATGGTATTGATCGCAGCCTGAATTTGGCTTCATTTTCTGTCCAGATTGAAACAGAACATAAACCAGCTTGGATTACAAAAACTTCCTTGTTTCATAACAGAAAGGTTGCTTTGCTTACAACTAGGAGCTACGCTCAGATTAAACTATAATTGATTAAAGGCAATAATATTTTGTATGGAAGGCAGTGAACATACTGATCACTTCCATAAAATTACCATTTGCAAGACTAAACAATGATGTCATATAAAAGAATATTTTAAATAATAACTTCAGGAATGAGCCCAAATTACTACTTATATACACTAGCCAGGAGAAGTCATATCTCCCTCTCCCAACCCGCGTAGAAGTTAGTATTATATCACAAGCAGTGCTCAGGTATTTATGTTCTTTTGATGGATACCTACAATTCAGAGTCATCAACTCAGTGGGACATGGCTGAAATAGAATAAAATTTCCTTGATATAAGCGTTTCTGATATATGTTATTTAAGGTTGTACAGTTCAACTTCAAAAGTGAACTAATGTTTTTGAAATGAAGCCCATCATGCAGATCTGAATCATGACTCTCACATTAGGAGTGAGTGAATTAAGGTTGTTTAAATTCAAAAACGTATGAAAGAAGGTTTGGGGGAGCAGCCTGGAAAAGGTTACTAATTTTTAAAACTGTCTGTATGGCATTTATGTGCCAAAACTAGAATACTTCAACAAAAGTTCAAGAGAAGAACTGCTAAAAAAGTGTTGCCTCACCTGAATAAAAGAAGCAAAATTGATTTTAGAAATATTAGCGATAAGCCAGATTTGTAGCTATGGGTTTAGAATGGGCTGCAGCCCACCGACAGCCGTCACAAGTTATAGCATGTGGTCAAGTATAATATCTGCCTTCATCCCCACAGACATATAAAAGAGGGTGAGGTTATTTTTTCTGCTTCAGTCCCACTCTGAACTTTTACAGAGATGTGTGGTTTTTGGCTTGAGTACATCCTTGGCTTTAAAGGAAATGCATCCAGAATCCTTGCACCAGTGAAATGAGATATTCTTTCTCCAAAAGCACAATCTCATCCCCACCTAATCCTCAGCACCTAAGATTTAAATTTGCAGTAAAAATCTGCTTTAAGGCTTCAGCTTAAACACCAACTATAACTCCTTACTGTATCAACACAGACATCTTTTATCTCCTGTACAGCATCTGTGATTAAAGAAATCCAGTATCAATAAGAAAGGCACACGCTCCAAGGCATGACTAAGAGAAATTGCGTGTGTTGTAGGGAATATTTTCTTCCAATGCTGTTATGGGATGTTTCGGAGAAGAACATGAGTAAACCAGCCTGTCTGTCCTGTTCGCTTCCACTCAGAACAGCCATAATTCATCAGCTTGTAGACAGCATCAGGTTCTCAGCTAGAAAAAGTCAGTGCCAAGGGAAAAATGGGACAGCACTAAATTAAGAGACTGAAAGGAAGGATTTAACAACATAGTTGTAGAAACAAACCATGATGGGCTGGAGAAGAAATTCTCATCCAGTCACCCATCAATCCACCGTTCTGTCCCTGGATGAATAATGCAGGAGAAATACAGAGTACTCTCAGATATAGACCGAACCTTTCCAAATGACAGTGGATTTTTTTTGACACAATTTTATCCAGACACTTACAGTCATTACTGTAGACAACCTTCCATTATCCAAATGCCTCAAATAATATAAACTATCAAGAAAAGAAGCAAAATAGTTATTAAAATGACCAAGTACCCCAAAAGAACCAAGGAGTATTACTTTTTCTTACCATTTACCACTAATGAAATCTCTGCTCCTCTGCGATTCACTGAAATGTTAGATAAAGAAAACTGATTCCAGTTTTTGCCACTGCATGACTAGTATATTAGCATTAATTAGCTACTACTGTGCAATGTCAGATGGGATGGTATATTTTCATATATATGGTGTTGTTACATAGTATTTGCAGACCTCCATGAGTATGATAGTATGACATGCCCATAACTATCTACAAATGCAAAAGTAAACATAAATAGATGCAAATTCAGAGGTATTTTGTAAGGTACACTTTAGACTCTTTCAGTTCTACATGTTCCTTCCAAAAGATGTGTGAATTTATGAAAGTTTTAAATGGGTGTCATTTACAGGCTGAGAAGCTAGAAAAAGTTGCAAAACCACTCAAGTTATAAGAAGTAGCCTACTTTAGTGTACTCTTTTTTATTTCTTTTTTTCTTTACAGTTGTGAGCTTGTTTTTCTGCTTGCAGCCTTCTTTTATGACCTCTCAGTGCATGAATTATTCCACCTAAAGAATCAACTATTACAAAAGACAGGGGCTGGAATGAATAAAAGTCAATTAGGATAGGTCAATTATATGAACTTCTTCCAAATATCTCTTTGTCACCCTTTTTCTGTTTTACGCTGGGTGTTCATAAGAAGAACATGAGAGGCAAGCCCAGAGGAACCTCAGTCTGAGGAGACTAAGGCAAGGCAAAACCATTCTGTAACAAATGTAATCAATTCTCTCAGAAAATGCATTAGCTAAGCCTTCGCTTAGTTTCATAACTCAAATGAGCTGCAGTTGACCACTGAAGACTGGGAAGCAAAGGGAACAGAGACCACTTTCAGATGTTTTTTACTTAACTCTTGTTATACAGCAAATACATGTTTTAGAAGAAAACCAGCAATTCTTTGCTTCTTTCACTCTGCATCTTTTTGCCCAGCTTTGTCCTTCAGCTGTGGAAGCACTGCTCTAAGTATTCAACAGGTTTTCCCCATTTCCTTGCAAAACAGCTTGCACATATGAAGACAAAGGGCCCTAAATCTATTCTCTGCTCTCCTTCCTCCTCTTCTTTTCCAATGAGAAAGTAGAAAATCTTAAAGATAGCTAAAACCTGACAGGCTGACAGACTCTTAAACATTCTGTGCTGTTTCCTGTTACGCATTTTCATCCTTTCATAGAGATGGATGTCTACAGCACTGTTTCACTTACACATAAAAAGTCAATGCACATATGATGGGACACCCAACGGAGTGCGCCCAGCTCATAATGTCTGTCCAGAAAAGGTAACACAGGAGCAAAGTTGCCTGTCCTGAAATTAATGAATATAAACAAAAATCCTAAATTTCTTGCTAATATTTTGAAACGCAAGTGCAGAAAATATTTTTGAATACATATCTCATGCAAATTTGCACTAAAAAAGTCTCTTTTCACTTAATATGTTTCAGTTCATCCAGAGATCTAAAAATATTTTCCTGTTATTATTTAATTTTCACAGCATCTACATAACTGTTACTTCAAGAATCCATTATCAGAAGAACTTTAAAATACAGAGATTCACACCCAAACATTCAAAAGCTGCATAGTGAATCAATACTAAAGACAAAAGAAAATCCATTCTGTCTCCTGTTTTAACTAAACAATTAATGGGATATAAAATGTCAGCCACTAAAAGGTATTTTTGGAATGGCATCACACTGTTAACCAGTCAGAAGTGGTGAAAGGAAACAAATCAGACACTTTTCCATATATCATTATATGTTAAAAAAGCAGAAACTTAATGTATCTCATTACATTGAAGATGATTACATGCAACTCCTACCACACACTCAGCAGTGATGCTTGTTTTTGTTATAGATGGGTAACAGCAGGATGATTATAGATGCTCAGATGATATCCTGATGCTCAGATAAAATTCCTCTTTTAGCAACAAGCTTATAAAGGTTGATTATGAACAATGTGAATATATAGATGTCTGGCAAAACCAGAAGGTATAAAAATCAGAGTGGTAGCAAAGGATTAAGGCTTTTTATTTGCCTCAGTGTTACAATATGCACTGCAGAACTGAAAAAAATGTTTGGAAATAGTTCTACCAAATAGTGTTTATAACAATAAACAAAGCAAGAATTTTATCCATAGCTGCTGGCAACCGAGTGATAATCAATGCCGCTACTTGCTCAAGGTGTTAGAAATCTGACAATTTCCCATAAAATCAGTTAGCCCATTGCTCTCAAGCCTTTACCTAACTCGTTGTCTATTATAGCATATTCCTATAGCTGTCCTGTGGAAATTCAAAGCTTAATATTGCATGGATAACAACATATTGATCCTAGAGGAGCTTCAACCTATTAATGAACAATCCTGATGAATAATGAGATGTACAAATATCCAGCTTTTAACCCTTCTAATCTGCACCTGAGGAATGCAGACTGCAAAAGAAAAAAAAAAATCACTTTTTTTTTTTTTGGCATCTACAGTACTCTAATGGGAGGACTAACTCCTCTATATCCTGTTGCTGTCCAGCAGAATTCATTATACCATACCACACACACAACAGTTCTTGCAAAAAGGCTCAGCTGTGGTGAATACATTTCAAAGAAAGCAATGAGGTTTTACTCAAGATTAAGGTTGCTTTTACTGCTGCTTGGAAGTGAATTTACATCATCTACGTTCCTGAGAAATGGAGGATCTTCCTCTTTGCAAACATGGCATTAAAAATGCATTACCTATTGACTTGAGTGGCTAATTGCAAAGATAAACTGAGCTAGAAAACATGTATTACTATTGAACTGTGTATAAAAACAATTGGAGGCATAGGATCAGGGCCTACTCGAAAGAGTAAGTCGATCTGTAACCCACCTTTGACTGGCAAAGGAAACACAATCAATACACATATTAAGGTGTTCCCTACTACATTGTCTGTAAGAAGCAGGAGCAAACTGCTGAATGCAAAGAAAAGACTGTTTTAAGGTCTTAAAACCAGCCTATTGGTTTCTAAAGCAAAAAGCATGGAGATGAAAATATTTTAATTTCCAAGTCTGTTGGAAACACAATTTTTCACCGGTTCACCAAAGCTGAGGACAGTTTTTCATATCTATCTTTCACAAGAAAGGTATGCATCAAGCCATACTGTACAAAAATGCTGAACTGCAAGGGATAATTCAGAAAGGCTGGAAACAGGCTCAGCTTCAGCCAGTGACTTGGTTACCCCCATCTGATGCCTGGTGGTGCCTCCAAAGTTACCTTGATCTCAGTTGCCTTTTCAGAGAGCAATTACTTTACCTGTGAGTTATGAGCACTAATTTATCACTTAGTCCCTGGCTCTGTAGAACCCAGTGGTCCTTGATAACTCACGTCATAACTTTCCTCTTACACCTTTTTTCATTGCTTACAATTTACCTGAAGAGCTTTGGGGTTGTTTCCTGTATTAAAACTCCTGTTTTCTCCTTAGCCATGGCGGTGAGCCTATGCTCCAGACTGTGCCTATGCCGAAGTGTTATTTCTTGTGGCCAGAATGTCCTCCTCACCTTTCGTGCCCACATGCTCGCTCCAGCTCCAGCCAGGGGCTTTTCCCCAAGCAGGGAAATTCAGACAAGAGGACGCATCCACTCACTCATACTCACATCCTCTCACCCTACAAACTTAATTCGAAACTTCAGCGTTGTGGCCAAAGGCAATGGCGATATATCCCTAGATTACCTGCTCACGGAAGAAGTTCACCAAGATTCCTGTACTTGCTTTTCAGATTATATCCCTTTCTGTCATTCCTCTTCATTGGTTCTTTTATATTCTTTTTTGCTAACATGTATTTACATGGCTGTCTTCTTTTCTGTGTGTGCCCAGGTCTCACAGACATTAAGAAAACCCACCAAAGCAAAATAAACCAAAACAAAATAACAGAATCAAAAAAGATCTAGCAAGTTTGTTTTGAGAGAAGCTTGGAGCGGAAAAGAAGAAAAAAAATCTCAGCAAGGAAAAGGAAAAGAAAAAGGTGTCCCACCACTAGACCATGCCTTAATTCCTCTAGAGCAAAGTTCCTTGTAATTACTTTTCCTAGATACGCAAACTAATTCATTGACTGCTGTCACATTGTCAAGCACTAGCTATGCTTTTGTAAGATTGTGCCTCCTTGCTTACAAGATTTTGGGATTTTTTGTATTTGTTGTTCTACGTTCCGTTTTCCTTGTCCCTTTCCTTCAAGTCTTTCAAGAATCTTTAAACTGCATTTTCTCTTTCGTTCTCCCACAATAATCAAACCACCAGCATATTCAAAATGTTGCTACAGGCCATATGAACTCATTTTTCCTGAGAATGTCACAATGATTGCACGCCTTTTGCCATGCCCACATACGCTGAGGAATGTATCTGTTTACTTTGACCTTAAACTGACATCAAATGGGGCAAAGATTTGACTTCCTGCTTATACTTTTATCCTTTGAGCTATAAAACTCAGCTTTATCTGGATTTCCAATTTGTTGCACTGTGTCCCAAAGGCATTGCACAGCATGCGTGCGTAAAATATATCAAAACTGCATATATGTTTTGCTTTTACTCCTATTGAATTAGTTCAGTAGGAAAGATGCAGATAAAGCACCTATGTTTAGACTTAAATTTCTGTTCCATTTATTTACATTTCTTTTAGCTTCCACCTTTCACATTGGTCCAGATGATAGATACAAGAAGTCCTATGTAAGCCTGTGTATAAGAGTCTATTTTTCAATACTTTACTCATCACAACTGAATTTCGTCCTCATGATTAAATACAGAAATAGGGATGGAGGTGTTCTTTTTTGCCGGAAGATCCCCTGTGCTGCTGCCTTTGCACAGTCAACAGGTGATTTTTGCCCTTGCTGCCCATAATTTCTTTACAAAACATGATTTTCAACTCATTTTGATGATATCCTCATCAAAAGGAAAGTTAAAACAAGCAGACTTGAAACGGGCAGCCAGAAAAGGAGACATCAGATTTGTTGGATTTTTTTTCTTTTTTTTTTTTTTTTCTTTTTTTCACAAGAGCATTTGCACCTGTTTAGAGAGGGCAGGGAGTGAAAGATAAACCATGCATATGATTCACAAATATATTTCACCATACGGAAAGAAAGATGGACCAGGCAAAGGGGACTTACTTTTCCTGTTCTGCAGTATTTTTTAATTTCTTTTCAATAGAGTTGAAATACATCTCTCATTTGCAGAAAATAGGACAACACAAGATGTCATTCAATACATACATTCAATACCTAAATAAAATACCATATAGGATCTTGGGAATGAAAGAATCAATTGTGTATATCTGTATAATAAAAAATACATTTCTTCCATATGGAACCAGAATACATTAAATATTGCAGTAGCCTTTAACTCAGAGGTTTTGATACACAAGCTCCACTGAAGAGGCAAGCAAATACAACTTTTGGACTGGGACTGAAGCAGTTGGTTAGACTCAACGAATGTCAGGGCTGATCTCACCTGTGCTAACTCACAATGGCCCAGAGGGACAGCCGGACTGCCACATCTGTAACCGTGCCCTCTGCTGCTCCGATACACCCCTTACAAGAAGGGGCAAGCCTGCAGAAGTGGATATTTCCGCAGTGGAATAAAGCGTCAATGAGAAACACGCTTTCTGTGTCCATGATCTCCAAGTGCCAAAGTAAGGACAGAACACAGACACATTTTAAAATGCATAAAACCAATGATTTGTGGAAGAACAAATGAAAGAGTGGACAAAGAAAGGGAGCGTTGACTGCAATAAATGGAAGATTTTCCAAAGTATTTTCTGTGTTATGCTGCCTTGTTTTCTTTCTTCTTTTGTTTTTTTTGTTTTTTTTTTTAATTTTTTAAGAGAAATTTAGCTGTGAGTTTTAACCTATCATCAGTGGTATTTCCTCAGGACTTTGTTCATGCCACTTCCATTCCTCTGCAAGGATTTTTGATAGCTACTGAAAAAAAAGCACTGAGTTTAGGGACTATTACCTATTATTCTGTTCAAGTACCTGATTTCTATAATGGGTTGAGTATAGAGATGTGGGAAAATAACAGCAAGGAGACCAAGTCTGCTCTATTTCATGCATCAAAATTGAGATTGCAGAAGCATTATAGGAGAAACCAACCAATTTGGTTGCATGCAATTGAGAGTATAAAACTTACAGCAGGTGACACCCCCTCTCTTCTGCCTCTTCAGTTGGCCTGTCAGGTCTTTTTAATTGTTTGTACTTTTGGTCTAACTAAAAGCACAGAAACAAGAAAAAAAAAAGCCAAAACATCTACCTATTTTGGAAATGTGAGTAACTTTCTACTATATACTTTACAATATTTTAGTACAGATATATCACTTGGTTAATCCAGGGTTAATTCTTTATGCACTGAAGGTCTCAAACAGCTGGGAAAAAAGACAATTATTTAATGTTCTTATTAACTAATTAATGATCATCTATCAGACCTGTCAGTGCTTAAAACAATATGACAGCCGCAATTGTGTTGGTTTTTTTTGCAAACAATATCACACATACTCTTAATATTGAATAAAACCCAAACATTTCTTTTTAAATCCACATTTAAATGGAGATTGGTTTGTGGCACAATTTGTGTGGATTCCTGACAATGTAACATCTCTTTGGCATTTAAGACCCAGTCATCTTTGGCATTTAAGACCCGGTCATCATCATACATCACCTTGCAGATTCAGTATTTCACCAAGCATTCAGAGGTGCCAGTGGGAAGCACCAAGATATTTGGGAAATCTCAGGGTGGAGAGCAGGTTGTTTGGCTGCCAGTAACAGTCTGTGAAGTTCCAAATGAGACTGCTCAGAGAAAGAAGAAACCCTCTTCTTCAGGTTGCGCACTGATACGATGCTCTGTCAGCGATTAAAAGACAACTACTGCTGCCGGGAGCTGCCTCTGCGGGCAGGTGTGTCACTTCTGCTCCTTCTGGAAAACCATCAGCCTGTGAATTGAACTTTCCCATGGAAAAAAGCAGCAACTAAAACAATGCTGCCAGCAAATATAAAATCGAAGGCATTGGATATATCTGCCTACGCCAGTCACTACTTTCAGAGAATAAACTTGTATGAGTTCAATAATTAGAAATCAGGGAGCCACCATGAATTGTGTTCACAGTTTCTGCTGAGGTGCTCAGTCCCCATCAGTCAGAAGATCATACTGTTCACATTGTGCATGATTTATATCAATAACAAGACAGGTATTTCACAAAAAGACAAAAAGAAAACCTTTTTTCTTTTTTTTTTCCTTTTCATTTCTGTTAAACTTTATATCTTTGAAGGTTTGTACTAGTAATTCCACCCACCATTGCTAGCAAATAGGTTGGAAAAAAGTCTTTGGACTACATTTTATAGCTTCGAAAACCTGCAAAACTGAGATTAAAGCCAATGTTCTCAAAGGCAGTCTCTGATTTTGAGATTATCATGTTAGCAGTGATACCTGGAGGCCAGACGTTCAGCTGCACAGTGCTGGGCAGCCCCTGCTCCACTCTGAGCAGCCTCAGCACTTCTGAAAATCAGGCCAGGAATTTAGATGCCCAAAATATACAACTGTGGAAATCTACTCAGAGGCAATCTTCCCCAAACTCACAAAATCAGTCCCATTTTTCAAGCCAGCTAAAATGCACTACTTGCCAACGTTATGCATCCTCAGGAAGCCCCAGGAGTGGACAGGGGCCGTTTCACCACAGGTTGTCACTGTTATCCCTGTGCTGTCCCATCTATACCTACTGCCAAACACTCAACACAGAATTAGGTATTTCGCTATCTAACTTAAACCAGCCCACATTTAAACACAGATGCAGATCAAATGCAAAGTTTTTGTGGTTGCAAACCTATTTCATGTGGAGGAGAAAAGATTTTCTGTTGGTGTTTAAGGAAAAGGGAATCAACTAAATGAGTTTGGAGGACAAAATTTGCAAGCAGGAGAATATATGGAAAAATAGAAAACAGAAAAAAAAATGGTCAGCGTTTAGTCTGGGGAGACCTGGACAAATAGGAGGAGTGGACATGGGGCAAAGTTGTCTGATGAGACTAGATAAATTCAGAGAGAAAGCAGTACAGATATACAGGGGGCTCAGCCATATGAATTGGAAGGAAACTTCATATGGACTGAGACACCGTGGATAAACAAACAGGTCCAGAAATATTGTTCATAGAAAAAATATTTCCCTCAGGGATCTGTATTGGGACCAGTA
>NW_009207343.1:0-22522 GCF_000690835.1 Fulmarus glacialis | reverse complement strand
GGCCGGCGGTGGCGCCGCGGGGCCGCTGCCGGTGCTGGACGGGGCTCCGGCCGTGTGAAGCCCGGATTTCAAACATGGCTTGCACACCTCCCAGTGAACAAGAGAAAGTATTTAAACCTATTAACTCCTTTCCCATAAGCTACTTTGTGATATTACAAGGGTAGCTTTCCACACTTCCTGCCTTAGGAAGGCTGTTTATCCCCTAATGGTATTTTACCTCTTGACTTCATGATCCATCTGCCCAATCCACATTTTTATTTTTTACTCCCTCTTCATCTTTACTTTCTCTTCGGTCTTGTTAACATACATTTTTTTTCCCCCTCAGTTAAAAGGCAAGTGCGGGGGAGCAGTAGTAATTAGCATTTGGAGTGCTGCTCAGGCTACTGGGCTTTGCACTTCACAGGGAAGGCTATGTGTGTGGCAGAGTTACGGTCACTGAAGGCCAGTGAGCTCTTGAGAGGAGTGAGTCTGTTTTAAATGGTGGGAAACACTTCCCTCTTCGCAAGGATTCAGCACTGCTGATCTGTGTTGCCACAAGTTCGAGCACTGAGCTACTTTCAGATAGATTCTATATGATCTTGAATGTTTGCTGTTAAATGGCAGTCTGATCCTAGAGAACTAGATTCAGTTACCCAAGTACAGCAATACCTTGCTATATCTGTTACTTCTTTATCCACCATTTCAGAGTTCTGCTGCTGATCATTTAATACAGTGCACTGTTAATTGTTATCATTGCCTTGCTTTTCTGTCCTTTTCCATTAAATTACCCAAGGAAGGTGATGACAGTGAAATCTGATGGTGATTAAATCTTCTGTAGCATGATCAGTTATGAAACAGCAGCGTCTCCTTTTTTGGACAGCTCAGATCTTGATCTCTTATATTTGATGAATCGGTGACCCTGACCTTATTCCTGCTTCTCCATCCTGTTGCCGGTAGACTGAGGGAAGTGATCCTTCCCTTTTATTCAGCACTGATGAGGCCACACCTGGAGTACTGTGTCCAGTTCTGGGCTCCACAGTATGATGGAGCCATGGACATACTGTAAAGAGCCCAGCAAAGGGCCACGAAGGCGATTAAGGGACTGGAGCATCTCTTTTATGAGGAGAGGCTGAGAGAGCTGGAACTGTTCAGCCTGGAGAAGGATCAAGGGGGAACTTACCAACCTACACAAATATCTGATGGGAGGGTGTAAAGAGGACGGAACCGGGCTCTTTTCAGTGATGCCCAGTGACAGGACAGGAGGCAGTGGATACAAACTGAAACACGACTGAACATAAGGAAACGCTTTTTCACTGTGAGGGTGACCAAGCACTGGAATGGGTTGCCCAGAGAGGTTGTGGAGTCTCCCACCTTGGAGATATTAAAAAGCTGTCTGGAGGTGGTCCTGTGTAGCCTCTTCTAAGTGACTTTGCTTGAGCAGGGGCGTTGGACCAGATGATCTCCAGATGTTCCTCCCAGCCTCAACCATTCTGTGATGCTCTACCTCGTACGTACTATCTCTGTGTGTTTAAAGTCTCTTTTTGAAGTTCCTGCGTATACCCCCCATCTATTAAACTAATTCTTATGGGAAAAGTAGCTTTGCTCTGTCAAATACTAAGTGTTACGCATTTTGGGAATGCATACTTGGTAGATACTGGGATATGGCTGCAGTTTCTTTTGGCCCTACATTGCTAATTAGAACTGACTATTCTGAAGCTTAGTGCAAGGTGTTATGGTCTGATTGAAAAGCTGTGTCATTAGTTAACAGCAGTAGCCACTCTTGGGAGTTTACAAACCAGTTCTTTCTTCCACGATCTTTAAATATTAAGCATTAACATTTTATCAGCCAACCTACTATGACCAGTTTGGCAATGAGTGCGAGTCTTGTGTCTGAACCGTCTGCTGTCTCTTCTGCAGTTTTCAGACCTAGCAGAGATGTTTCTTCTTTGTTGCAGACAGATTGGGCCTTGTGGAGTAAAGCTTTATTAAAAGCAATGGGTCTTAGCAGCTCTGCAGTATATAACAAATCTTGGGAAATTTACTTTCCAAATAACTGTGGTGTTCCTAATTCAGATTGTTTTACACTTGCTGTGGGTAAAGAGCACACACAGATAGTTACTGTAAATCAGATGATTTGCACCAATTTAGAACATAGTATCTTGTGTGAGCCTTATAATCTGTCTCCATGGAGGCATATAGCCTTTTCTGCTGTTTTGTATCTTCTGCAAGATAAAAGTATATTGCGTACTTCTGTGGGAAGCTTTAGGACACCTTATCCACAGTTTGGGAATCTTCGATCCAAAGTATCTGGGAGTTCTGTGATTCACTCATTCAGGATTGTCTTTGGATACAAGTATTTTACCTATCTGTATTATCTGTACAGATCTAACTAAAAAAAAAAAGTACAGTTGCGTTTCAATTGAGGTACTACCATGCACTTGAAATTTCTGAAATTAATTAGACTTTTACCTTCATACTGGTATAATGTTGGGGTATTCTCTTAAGAGAACATGGCAATTTCTTGGAGCCAACAGATGCCAGAAGAACATGGGTGTTTAGGCATCTCATCTGAGATGCAAGACATTGCGTTCAAGTCCATGATATAGGTACTTTGAAAAGGTACATTCCTATAACCAGGTCCAGTTTTGATGAAGGTGTGGCACTTTTCCAATTAGTTTGCTTAAAGTATTCTGTATACAGAACAGTCTCCATCAGAGACAAAGTTTTATTGTTGGGCCAAATGTTTGCTGCAGTAAGTGCCATCCCAAGATTTAAATGCTGCAAACTTGAGCTGCACCGTGTTTTGCATCCTGTTGTTGCAAGTAATGTTTAGTATGTTTGTCTCCAAACTGCCTATATGCAGATAATCACAAAGAAATCACCTTGGAAAATGGTGCACTTAATAGCAACTCTGTTTCCTTTCAGTGTTAAGTGCTGTACTGAAAACTGTTGCTATTGCTGATATAAAGTAATTTTATTAAAGTTGCCTGTGGCACTTAGTGTCATCTGTTACATACATACATACATACGTGCGTATGTAATCTACCAGATCAATCTTCAAGAAGTTCTGTGAAGCTGGCAGTGCAAAACTGCTATCTGCTAAGCCCTCTTCTCAAGGGCTTAAGTCCAATCACCGTCTTCAGTGTGCTACCTCGTGAGGTCCAACAGTCAAATCCTTCTACAGAGGAGCTCTTTAAATGATCTGCTTTTTTTGTCTAATGGCCAGTTGGCAGCATTCTCAGCCTGAATTCACCTCTGCAGTTCTGCAGTCTTAAAACTAAAGCAAAAGATTGGGAACTGGGACAGCTGCAATCTGTTCCTAGCTCTTCTATTGACTTATTCTGTGGCACCAGTCAAGTAGTTTGGCTTTCCTTGAACCATAGTATTTTTTGTGTATGAAACAGAAATGACTGTTCTTATTTATAAAGGAGGATGGTGAAAAAGCAAATTATAACTTTTTAAGCTTTTAGAGGTAGAAGATACTTGAAAATTGAATCAGAAAATGTGATCATAATGTATAAATGATACAAAACTTTGCTTGATACATAACTTGTCAGGTGTTTTTTTTGAGCGTTCGAAGAGGTGATTGGACTTGTCAGATAACTTCAAGTAGAAAGGCAGGTTTCTCAAAAAGCAGAGAAAGAAATTAGCAATGAGACTGTCTGTTCTTTGGAGCTGGGACTTTATGTACCTGGCATGTCCTCTCATCTGTAAAAACATTTCCTGATGTACTTCTGTAAATGGCCTGAGGCTGAAGAGCAACATTTCAGTATCATCTGTCTCCTTTCAAGGCACAGATTCTGTGCAGTCATACTCTTCTGTTGGCCAAAACAGTTCTTGTTTCTGCAAAAAGAAATGACCTGGAGTGTCAGCTCAGTCTTCCGCGTAAAGTCTACCTTAGCATTTCCAGTAGAGTTATAAAACACTTTCCCATCTATCCAAGTTCTAATACTGTGTTTCTGTTTAATTTATTATCATCATTGTTTTAGTAAAAGCTGAGATTCTTCTTTGTTTAAGTTCTCCAGTGGCTATATTGGCTTCCTCGTGCTTTATTTAATTTTGTTCTCTGGGGGAAATCAGCAATCTGAAATGGAAATAATACTCAGCCAGTGTCTGTGTGTACCTCTTTTTTCCTCTTTCACCATTCTGTATTATCTGTATTCTGCTGCTGTATGCCTGTGTCGTGGTTTAACCCCAGCTGGCAGCTAAGCCCCAGCCAGCCACTTACTCGCTCCCCCCCGGTGGGATGGGAGAGAGAATCAGAAGAGTAAAAGTAAGAAAACTCATGGGTTGAGATAAAGACAGTTTAATAGGTAAAGCAAAAGCTGCACACGCAAGCAAAGCAAAGCAAGGAATTCATTCACTACTTCCCATCGGCAGGCAGGTGTTCAGCCATCTCCAGGACAGCAGGGCTCCATCACGCGTAACGGTGACTTGGGAAGACAAACGCCATCACTCCGAACATCCCCCCCTTCCTTCTTTCTCCTCCAGCTTTATTTGCTTAGCCTGACGTCTTATGGTATGGAATATCCCTTTGGTCAGTTGGGGTCGGCTGTCCCAGCTGTGTCCCCGCCCAACTCTTTGTGCCCCCCCAGCCTGCTCGCTGGTGGGGTGGGGTGAGGAGCAGCAAAGGCCTTGACTCTGTGTAAGCACTGCTCAGCAGTAACGAAAACATCCCTGTGTTATCCACACTGTTTTCAGCACAAATCCAAAACGCAGCCCCATACTAGCTACTGTAAAGACAACCAACTCTCTCCCGGTCGAAACCAGCACACTACTGACAATGGGCATCTTCCATTCAGCAGCTATGTTACATGGTCTCCTAGAAACAGCATGAAAGCTATTTAAATTGTTTTTACTCCACTTCTCCCTCTGCCCTATTCTTTTCCTCTTCACTATTTTCATATGATATAATGAGATGTTACTTTGACAGCTCAGCATCCCTTTTCTCTAGCCTACTCCATGCCCTGTAAATCATTCTGTCACTAAGTGTTGTATGTGTGTACAGCATATGCTGTTAATGGCAGCATAAATAGCCTCCAAGTGCCTGGTGGATTCCAGAAGAAAGGTTCTTGTAACTTAAGTGTGGGAAACCTCTTAGCAGTGGATCTTGTTAATACAGTAACGTTGTGAAGTGAGTCAATAACCATCTGGTTTTCCTTGAGGGTGTTTGCACATAGGATGGGGCAACAATAGTTTTACCGTTTGTCTTGGCACAGTAACTGTAAGTAATGTGCATCATCCAAATGTAGAGACATTTCAGGGTGCAGGGTTAATGGGAAGCCTCTGTCAGAAGATACATCTTTATCAATTACTAGTGAATGTGTTTTATTCTAGCAATAGGGTTTTGAACTGCAGGAGTGACAGAAATCTGTTTCATGAGTGAAAGCAATGTATCTTATTACCTGGCAGATATTTGTCACTGTGTACTAATTAGAGACGTATGAAATTAAGAATGCAGGAGTATATTCTTTTACAATGTATTTTTCATTTTGAGGGGCAAAGATATTAACATAGAGATGCAGCCAATTGTTTTTCAATAAATCTTTTGGACTTGTAGTTATCGGTCCTGTTCTAAAGGTGAAAATGAAAGCAGTTCTTATTTGTTCCTAATGGACTAAAAGAAGAGGCAAGCAAGTCTCACTTACTTATAGTTACAGTCTGAAGTACTAAATAAGAATAAGCAATGCAGTAAATCCAGGTCAGGAGTGAAATTGAATCGGTATTATCAGTGTGTTAATAATGATGATATCTTAAACTGCTAAACTATCAGAATATTATAGCGGGCAATTAAATCATAAGGTCGGTACATGAGGCTGTTAATTCTGCCTCAGAACTGAGTGAAATGCCCAGTTAACATTTCATAAACATCTGTAGTCTCAACCTGGCCGCCTGTCTTGGTTTCAGCTGTTTGTGAACAATTTGAGCCACTACTTTGATTACCGGTATGATTGCATGATTGCACCAATTTGGCCTCTCCTGGACTGATCATTTTGGATGACAAAACCAATCTTATTCTGAGGAGTAGGTTTCTTTTCAAAGTTGTTTATGAACTTAAGGATGAGCTGTAAAAGTGAGGGGGTTTGTGTCAATTTTCTTGCCCTCTGGGATAGTATTCTAGAAAAAGGAAATCTTCATCATCTTTGAAATTGGGTAGAACTCCAGAGTAATTTTTATAGAGAACAGTCTTGCACTAGTATGTGTGCATGGAATTCTCTGTCTCTTTTATTTTATTTTCTGATCACAGTGAAGACAAATGGATGTTACTTATTAATGTGGAGGATTCTCAAGCCATTGTAATATACTGCTTTGGCATATTATGGGGGATCTGTCCTCTTTCTGTCCGGCTAACACTTGCCTGGTCAGAAAGAGTTAGCTAAGGCTAAATTTTATGTTTACTCCTGTCTTCTTTGTTATGCCCTCTCTGTATCACTAACATGCTACTGTTTTCAGTTTTTGCCAAAAGTATGTAACATTCAGTAGGATATACCTGCTGCAAAAATTTTAAGTGGCTTTATTTTTTTGGGTCTTGTATTATGAAAAATTAATGTCTTTTTCCAGATCATATCCAAAAAGAAATAACATAAATATTCTTCATATAAGATACTAAATCCTGTTTGCAAGTAATGTTAAAAATTTGGCCATGGTATTTCTGTGAATTGTGAGAGGGTGTTAGGATCTGGTACTGTTAAAAGAATGTCTTGGAAGCTTCTTAGAGTAGAAAGAACAGATTTATAGTCTTGAACTGTAACAAAATTGTATTTTCTAGCACCTGAGATCTGATCTTTGGAATAAGTGAGAGGTGTTCAAGAGGCAGGCAGGAGATGAACAGTTTACAATGTAGGTGTGTGAGCCATTCACCAAAATACCTGTTCATCCATTTAAGACTCTAAGAAAGAAACTGGTAATGTTGTTGACTTCTACTGTTTTTACCTTTCTGGAATTTAAATTTTATTATAAAGGTACAATAAAAGTAATAATAACAATAAAGTTTCTGTCCTATGCAGAAGTTCAAAGTCCAAGATTGTTGTTTCCTTTGTTTCCTCCCTCGCCCCCTCTCTCCCCCCAGCTTTTCCAGAGATTTGTGTGTGGTAGTGGTGGTGTGTTCTGGATTTTATTTTTTATTAGTTTGTTTTCCCCTAGAAAGTTCATGTAACTCTGGAATACAAAATTGGAGTAATTCTAGCTAATAATGTGACGTTATCATCTTTGGTTAAGCCAGCCATTTGTATGTATTCGGTACTGGAAAGCGTGATTGTGTAAAGTGCCCAGTATCTCTCACTCATCCCTCTGAAAGCCAAAGAACAAAACCCCAAGATTTAATAGCAATGTTATTACAATATGTTAAAGTTAGGGCTCTCTCTGGGAAATGCAAATTGAGGCTGCAAGTTTGGTTTAGTGTTTTTATAGCTTGAGAATGTTATTGTTACCGTTATTGCAGTATTTTGTTCCTAGCATCTCGAGGGCTGGTTTTTTGCTCAAAATATTTGACTTACTTAATCAGGGAAGTGGGTAAGTTCTTCCAGTCTATGGATCTTGTACCTTTATGTTGAAAAAGGGAAAAAAAACATTTACCAAGTCTGCATATTGCCTAAAAATCTCCTTTTCATTATGTAAAGAAATCTGTTTCCTGTGAGATCTGCAGACATTTAAAAGGTTGTGATTAGCTGAACCCAGCTATAATTAAAATACAGCTTGGTCATTGGTTTAAGCTTAATGTGTGCCCACAGAGCTTCTGGAGGAGATGTTACCACGTTCAGCCCTGGTTGCGCGTTACCTGTTTTGCCCCACTGCGTGGCTGTGCGTGGCTGGTTCCAGGCACAAAAGCAGCAGAGCACCCGAAGAGAGAGAGCACCTCTTTCTGGAGAACGTGCGGACATGACCGGAACGAGTTAATGCTCACGTCATTCCCATGGACCATGGATTGAAGGATGGGTCTTGCAGCTGAGTAGAGCCTGTAGCATGCACGTGAGCTCGCGTGGAACCTAAGGACAGGCTTTGGGTCCAGTATGTGCTGTGGGGCTCCCCTGGCTTGCTCGTTATTTTAGCGAGGAAGAGAGGTGCAACCACAGGCATCGTTAAAAACCTCTTTTGTGATAGCGTGCAGGAGGTCATCTTTTGATGTCCATTTTCCTAGCAACTTCAGCGTAGCACAGTAATTAAGATAGTGAGGAAAGCAGAGGGATCTTGGCTTTCAAACTTAACTCCCCCTGGCTCCGATCCAAGTATCGTTAATATGACATGAGATGTTTTGTTGGTATTTGATTAACTGGGAGGCTTGTTCTTGTTTTGTGTGACACGTTGTAAGTTAACCACCCGGCATGCTGACATGTGCAATTAAAAACAAACACTTAAAACTAAATTGAGAAGCCGACTGCCAAGGGAGGGGGGGCAGGGAGGAGCCTGAGCAGCCTGCCCGGGGCACTCAGCCGACTTCTGTACGGATCCGGCTACTTTTGAGTTCAGTACTGTGCTTCTAAGCATTTTCTTCAGCTGTCTCGTGCAGTTAAAACGCTCCTGACAAAATGCGGAGGTGCTAAATGGCAAGGGAGAGTTGCGTTGTCCCAGCAGGCCGCTCTGCGGCCGTCGCTCCGCCGTGGCCGCTGCTCTCCGGCGCTTACCGGCACCTCTCGGCGGCGGATCCTGCCGTTTCGCTCCCCAGCCGCGGGGATTTTCCGTTCTCCTGCTTCGTGGCCGCTGTGGTCACCACCCAGGCAGCCCAGCAGAGGGCTGCCGAGGGCTAGCTTCATCAGCCTGCCGAGGTCTGGCTTCAGCCTGTGATGACAGACATGATTGGAGTAATAGAGCAGCCTTTTTTTTTGTTCTATCACAAGCTTACATTTGCTGTTTCCATGAGCTTAAATTCCAAGACATCAAGAATGTGTCTGTCTTCCTATTTGATAATGAATGAATTAATTTCACAAATGAAACTTGAAGAGTTAGCAAAGCTTCTTTCCCCTCTAGTTCCCTTCTCATTCTTCTCTTTATTGTAAGGTTTTTAACCTTCCCTTTCCTGTTGGGGTCCTTGGTGTGGAAACCATTCCACATTTCCCAGTCAGCAGCAGGGTGCCTTTAAAGGAAGCATTACCCAGACGGGGAACTAGGTTTATGGGTACTAAATATCCAAAGGAGTGAAAACTGTAGCATGCACAATAGCCGTTGAAGTCTTGGTAACCCTTAGCTTTATTTTCAGACCTGAAGTGTGCTTCACAGCATAACAAGAAACCTACTGCTGATTCAGTGGGCACTTTCAGTTCCACTTAAAGCAAAATGCACCCTCTGACCTGTTTCCAGACAGATGTGCAATGCTTGTAAAAACACACAAATCCTCTTGTCTGGAACTGCTGATCTGCATCATGTGGCGTAGCCCAGAGTTGGGTGGCCTCAGAGGGCCTCTGCTAGCTCCTCCTGGAAGGGGGAGCCACGGCGAGAGGTGCGGGAGGGTGGGCACTCCTCAGCCCCCTGACCAGGCGAGCTGTGGTTGCTCCAGTGCGCAGCTCCTGTGGCTGTGGCGGGGCTGTTCTCGTTTTGTCAGCTCCACAGCTGAATGCTTTTCTTCCAGTTTGCCTGCTGATTTATTCCTGAAGCAGGGTAGTTCCTTGGTTGATTACTGACTCTCTGAGAATCTGTTAGAAAGTGTTTTGGGGAAGGGGTAATCAGGCCTTATGTAAAGCTATCTTGTTCTTCTTGAACATCAATATCTGCTTTCTCTTCCTTTGAGGCAGGTGTGTTTGTGTGGGGGGGAGTCTTTAAATGTACCTGCTAATTCCCAAGTCAAGATTTTAGTCCTTTTGTTTGGATTGATTTTTTTTTTTTTCCCAGAGGAACAAATTTTATGCTTGCAGATCATGGACTGTGACTAGAGTAGAGGGAAAACAGCAGCCGCAGCAAGTGAACTGCTAGGAGGGGATACACACACATTTTCCTGTTGCTGTCATGAATTACAGCCAGAAAGAGAAATCTGTAAAGACACTTAAAGTACGGAACAAATAAGAGTTCCAAATAGTTGGAGTCTCCATGACATATCAGCAATTCCTTTAAATGACCTGTGAATTTATAGTAGCTTCTGGATAAAAGGTGTTTTCAGAGTAAAAGAACAGAGCGTTTTTTCACCTGACTTCTCTTCTTCCTGTAGCACAAAAAAATTCAGGACTTCAGATGGAGATAAGGAGGGTCCTGCGAGGACAGATTGGAAAAAAATATTCTGACAGCCTCTCAGGATGACCTAGTTGGAGTCCATTAGTAGTCATAGGTTTGATTTGAGATCATGAGAAAGCTTTCAGTTCAGAGAAGCCAACCATCCCCTGCCCTCATTTTGTCCTGAACAAGCTCTTGTTCTCAGATGGTCACTTGAGCTAAATTACATCTCTCTGCCACACTGGAAAATGGATCTGTGAGTAATGAGTTGACAGGAAAACAATCTTCAACCCTACTTGGAGTACCTAGGATATATTTCGGCTGTTACAACCGATAAATAGGGGAAGGATAGTCTTTGAATTGCACAACAACTTTTAACTGCTGATTTAGCTCTTGTTTCTAAAAATTGTGGTCAGATTTTTCCTTTCAGACATCCAGCCCTTCAGATGTAGGAATCAATCTCTTGTTGGACAACTAGGAGTTTCACAGTCTTTAAAGGGTGGGTTTGAGGGGTGAGCCTCACTCCATGTATTTTTCCAGTGCTAAGTTTGGAATGGACACTACTTGAACTTAAAACTATCTTCATTGTAACGTGGCAAGATACCCTACTTTGCTAGAGAAGACAATGTGATGTTAAAAAGCAAAGCGGTAAATACGTGCAAAGCTGAGTGACTTTCGGAAAAGGAGGGAGGAAATACAGGGAGGGAAGAAAGAGGTAGGTAAACTGACTCTGGTCAAGATTTTGACAAGAATGTAATAACCTCAAATGACGTTTGTCCCCAGCAGACACTGAAGACATCCTGACCTTTTTTAACTCTGATTTATTCATCATGGGAATGGATTTTGTACCTCATCCATTCTGTGACTGATGGGCAGGAGTAATTTCTCTCTCAATACAGATGAGTACGCTGTGGTAGACTCCATTTGCCACACTGACAGGAGCAGAGTGCCATCAGCCACAGAGTTAGCTGAAGAAATATTTTCCTTTTCAGTCTTGCACTCTAACGTGTGCATGATGTATGTGTAACAGTAGGATGGGGGGGGAAGGTTACTGAATTGTGTGAAACTTGAATCATGAATTTCCTCTACTGTCTGAAATTTTCTCAAATCACAAGGAAAAAAGTAATTGTGGCTTTGCATGAAAGAATTCAAAGAGGGGGAGAGAAAAAAAAAAGCAGTGAAGAACATTCCCCCCTCCCCCCCATGCCCTTTTCCCCGTAACACAATTTTATGGATCTTTTGCTTGCATATATGTTCTTTCTATCTATAGCTTCTTCAACTGTCATGATCCTTATATGCTGAATTTGTTTTGTACGACTGTCTTGTCACACGGATGTCCTGGAGAGTAGTAATGGCCAGTCCTTTAGAAGGGGCAGTTATAGTCAGCTTTTGTTTCAAAATATTGCAGACAGATCAGTTTTCACAACTACTTTTTCCTCATGGATGGCTTTGGGGTGAGAGTGGGAAATACAGGAAGGGACGAATGAGATAGTTGAACTCATGCTAAGTAATATAACACTAACATTTGTCAGCTTTCTGTATTTCAAGATATGCAAACACAATGAAATCTTGTGTCAATGGACATCAGAGATTTAAAAAAAACCCAAACACGAAAACCTAGAATTCTGCTGGTGGGTAAGAGGAGGAGAGCATCTGTAGTTAAAAATTGTAACGAGAGGGTTTATAAACTCTAGGGTTTTTTCAAGCACAAATGAGCTACTCACTGGCTCTGGTCACTAAACAGTCACCATATTAGCAGAGTATTCCAGGATCATCCATTATGAGTTGTGCTGTCTGTTGGAGCATACAGGCAGGTTTCATGTCAGGACGGATGGTGATAGTGCTTTTATTCTGCAGTTCTTTGCTACTGACCAAAAATGTATTCAGGAAGTAACCAAATCATGTGTCAGATATCATAGTGGTGGCAGAGCATCCATAAATAAAGGAGGAGAGAGGGGTGAGAAAGGCAAGCGTGAGGATACTGGCCTCAGCAGAGCAATGTAATTTTCCATTCTAACCTTATCAGCTTACGTGCTGAACTGCGGTTCCAGCACACAAATGCTTTGAAAACTGTCACACAAACCATTTCTGCCAATGTAGTCTTGCTGTTCAAGCATTTTTCTGCTAGTAGGTGAAGCCCACATAAAGGTGGGTAGCCACCATTAGATGCTATAGGGCTCTTTAGAGGATCCTTCTGAAATTCAGTATAGTCAACTCCCAGTGAGTGCAAAGAATCTCTAAAACATGGTGTCTTCTGCTGGATTAACATTCTTGTGGGCTTTCCAGAGAACTAGTAGCTCAGCTGAGGTGGACTCTGCACCTTTGTGTTGTTTTTCCCCAGCATTATTTAGTAAAAGCTTGAAGTCCACTACTATGTCTCTTTCTAGATCTTGGTCCACTGGAGAGTTTAATTGATCTTAGCTATCGGTACACTGCAGACCAAAGCAAACGTGAAATGGTGTAGTCTGTGATACCTATTTGCTTTGAGATTCAGGAGCCCAGCCAGGAAATCATTTAAACTGATACCGCGGGGCAGAAAGCTTCAGGAGTTGAGGGGTTTTTAAGAGGCTTGCGTAGCTCGGCAGCGAGTCATCGCTTCAGTGATACATTTGTAGTTCTGTTGCTGGCTTGTTTGGGATTTGCTTGATATCTCAGCCTCTTCATTCAGGAGTCCTTAAAAACGGGCAGGTGTAAACCTGTTACACAAAACCCGTGGTGTCTGCCAAAGTTTGCCTGCTTTTTCTGGAAGGTTGACAAAGTAGAGGCATGTTGATGGTGGTTTAAGAAGCTGAAATGAATAAATAATATGTGGATTTTTTTTTTTTTCCTTTCCTCTTTTCCAAGGTGGCAAATGGTGACTTAACAGGACTCTGGCCTGGTTGGTTGCAGAGGAGACCTCAGTGATCATAACTTAATATAAGTCACTATGGGCAAACTGGTCAAGTCCTCAGACAGCTCAAAACAAAATCTGTGTGTTGCCTGTCTCACGTCTAGGGATTTTTCTCTAATGACACATAGTTTAAATGTAACTAGTAATCTCTTTGAAAAAGACCCATCTTACTGCTGTATTTATCTCACCAAATCAAAACTGGTTTTCTGTTAATTTCACAGGACCCCCTAAGTCTCAAATGCGTCTTCTGAGACTGGCTGCTCCCTGTCAACATCTGCTGTGCTGTTATTAAAAAGAAAAAACTTTGGTGTACTAGGAAATGAATATGGGAATGACATCAAATGTACTGGACTTCATATCAAAATTAATGGAGGTCCTGTGTGATTTTTTTTTTTTGTAATTTGTGTTTAATTATATGAGAGTTTCCCTTTATTTGTATAAATATACTGTTACAGAATATGAAAATTCTAACACTGAATTTTGCATTTGCCTATTCCATGATGAGCAAAGTTTTAGTATTTGACAGCTGCATGATAAAAGCTTTGGTATTTGCAGGAGAAGAATGAGGATGCTTGACAGGGTAGGATGGTTTAATTTCTTTGCACCATTTGCTGCTTCTGGAATTCTGACGGTTTTTTCCCCCTTTATCTTCAGTGATTCTTTCCTTCTTTCGCTTTCAAAAGGTAATCTGCCATTGCCTCTTTGCTTTCATGACTGTTTGCTGCTGACCGTTAACAAGCCCTGTAAATGTTATACTAGGTTGTAGGGTTTGTACACTTTTTAACAAATAAGGAAGCTATAGAACTGGTAAATGTTCCAGTATCAGTGAAGCTTTTTTAATTGTGTAAAACCCAGAAAGATGGGCTGTAGAGGAACGAAAAGGATAGCCATTACCGAAATGTCCTTTCCTGAAGGGCTGGTGCCTTTTTAATAGAGTTTCCCCATAATACCAGTTCTACTTCTCATTTCCCTTTTTCCCCATAAAATGATGGCTGATATGCTTCATGCACTAGAAGAACAACTGTGGCACTCTGAATCACTCCCATCAGCTTTAGTCTCCAGACCAGAGCTGTTGATCTGGTTTGCGTCCATTGCTCTCCCCCATCCCTTCGCCACCTTCCTACTTCTGTCTACATGGAACTCATGATAAAGCTGAGATGTACTGTGAGACGCTAAAGTAACTCTCTCTTTTTTTTTTTTAATGTTTAATACATTTGAGTATTTAATTTCAAGCCTGACATTAAATTTAATAAGTTCAATAATTCTTTAAAAAAATGTCCTTAATTACACGGTTTCATGCTGCTATTCAAACGCAGCTTTCCAATCTCTCTCTGAAATGTAGCAATGCTGCTGCTTAGCTTGTGCGTTAAAACCATAATGGCCTGTGTGACAGTGTCCAGCATGCTGTGATGTTCCCAAAGCTTAAGATTCACTTCAGTTTGGAGGGTGAAAATCTATTTGTAATCAAATGAGTGATTCTGATACTAATAAGATGCCAAGTGCTGTAGTATTTTCAGCTGATGGGGGCTAAATGCATTGTTAATGGAATGCTGACACCTCTTCCGTGCTTTTCCTTCTCAGAGGGCTTAAATAATCTTTTGAAATCACCTTGGGAATTTTAATCCTTACTAAGCACAGTGTTTGTTCTTCGGTTTGCCTCTTTCTACTAACCCTACAGTATTTCTTTGGCATTATTGCATCAGAGATCATGGCATCTAGATGCCTGAAAGTAATAACCTGGTGTTGTTTCTCATTAAAAGAGAAAAGAAAATCCTGTTTGTGGGGATTCTACCAGAAAACCCTTAAGCACTGGCATGGCACTGCCTAAGTGTACATGGGGGGATCCAGCTCCTAAAGACAACTAAAAAGAATTTTTCTTTTTTTTTTTTCTTTTTTTCTCTTAAAGTGAATGTGCTTAATCTGCTGTCTTTTGTAGCCTAAATGTTTTGTGGGTCACTTCTGTCACACTGACTAAAAATTTAGCCTTGTAAGAACTGCTTCTCTATGTAGTATTAGTTTCCAACCTATCTACCGCCTTTAAGGAAATGCAAAATACGTTTTATTGTGTAACGCCTATATGCTTTATAGGATGGCTATAAAACAGAGCAACCTCAGTGAAATGCAGGCTTCCTTCTTGCAGCTGATCAGTCAGAATTTTTAGCAGGGATATAATGGGCTGGATCACAGGAGCAGTTTTTGGTGTGTGTGTGTGTGTGTGTTTTTGCGTCACTGGACAGACAGCTTAATTTCCAGTTCTGCCATTCATTCTTCCAGTACTAAGCTACCTCTCTGGGTCTGAATGACCACCTCCTTACAGTACTGGGCCTGACGTTCTCAAACTGGCTTATGCTAAAAAAGAATCATCTAGCTTAATTTTTAACTTGTCAAATAAATAATTTAGGGTTTTTTGTTGTTTTAAATGTCTCATTAGTTCCCATCAAGCTGTTAGGATTAAAAGAGGAGCATTTCTGGGTTTTTGAGCATTTTAGATTATGATCTAAAAGATCGTATTTCTCACATAGGCAGCTTCTAACATGGGCGGCCTGCCCAGTCCTAGAGATAGCAATGTGATAGTTTATCATTTAAAAACCAACCAAAACCCCTATAATTTGCTCTATTATTTAGTAGCCAGTATGCAGTGGAAGTATGTAATAAATTTTGTATCTTACCTTATATTATAAAATTTTCTAGTAGGCAAAACTAGCCTAAGAATGCATTAATCAATAATGAACTCAAAAGGGTAGGTCTAGGTAGGGAAATGTGGACCTTTCTTCTAATGCATCTGGGAACGCTGTCTGCAGCAGGTCTTTAACTTCCATTCACGAACTTCTGTTGCACTTGTAACCTAACGGGATCATTTTGATACAATCATTTTACTTTACCATAACTCATGAAGGGGAAAAGTGGCTGGAAAAGTTTTCTTGGGCATATGCTCTCTAGTGCTGTACCCATCCAGGCTTCCTGATCCTCTTCAAGAACTCTTGGTATTTCTTCTTGGTTTTGGAAGACGACGTGGATTCTTATTCTTTGGTGGCAATAAGCAGGTTTAACCTCAAACCGGTCTCATTTCTGGTATGAAAGAGGTGAAATTGTCCTGAGAGGATTTTACAACCGATGTTGGAAAGAGAAATTTCTACTTGAGCAATGTTGTTTTTCTGGTGGAACCCAGGAGATGTGAATTATACGGTCAAGCTTGTACATATAATTAGAAAAGTAGTGAACTGGAAGCCTAAGATGCATGACTGTGGTGCCTGACCTGAATTTGATCTCTTGGATTTGATCCATGTTTTGCTGTTCTGTGCATGCTGTTTCAGTGTCTGCAACTTTTGATTTCGCAAATGTAACCTAGTGCGTATTAAAAAAACCAAACCACAAACCAAACAACTGTGTTGCTACTGATGTTATATTTTAATTGGACTATTGTATAGCTTACAGGATGGGCCACAAGGGAACAGCCAATTACTCTGTGTATCTATCTAAAAGCCTTTTCATTATAGAATACTGATTAAGATTGTATAGCTTCATATTGTTTCATGTTATCGATTTCCATCAACCCCAAGTCGATGGTCTCATTAATTGACAATTACCTTTTTTCCCCATGTTTCAGAAAATTGACATGAGCAACCCGAGGTGTTAAGTTCAATTTGAACTAGGTATCAGTGCGCCTGTTTAATCTTTAACAAGATCCATTAGGCTCCCTGTTTTAATTTTACGCAGGCCATAAAGGCATCTCCACAGGGAGGCTATGACCCTCTCGGTGTAAGGAGAGCAAAGATAGCCTTCACGGAAATAATAGGGAATATCTGTGGTAGGGCTTTTTGCCCATCTGTGCTGACAGGAGGAAATCAATATTTTACCTATCACAGGTGCTGCAGTAAAATTTGGGGCCGTTGACATGTACCAGCTTACTTGAGTTGTACCTTTTAATTTGTTTCACTGTATGTGTCTTGCTGGAGTTGTTGGACACAAGAAGTGAAATGTTTGTCTCGCGTGTCAGAGGTGAGAATGTTTGAAACCTAAAGCACAGAACTAATTATTTTGGAGGGAGGAACCTCGTGTATAAAATGTGAAGCTGGGGTTTTTGTTTTGTTAGGTAAAGATTGCCTTTGTGCAGGACTCTAACTTCCAAAAAATACTTGCTCGTGTATCTTACGTAAAGCAGTCAGCCTTTGATCAAGAGTATGTTACATCTACCCTTCTAGCAGCTTCCTCTTGCTCTGCTAGCTGCAACTAGCTAGTCCTCCAAATTCCACGCCCCACCAGACATGACAACACTGTTCCTTAATTTTGGTCACTGTGGAAGTGACAATACAGAGCTGGAGGACATCAGCACGCTGATAGTGCCACAGCCCCATCTCTTCATGAACTTTCCCAGCAGTCCTCAACAACAATGAACAACGAGGTCCTTTTGTATCTTCAGAAGAGATGCTTCAGGGCAAAGAAGCAATTGGCCCAACAACCCTTTGTGTTTAATCAGAGAAGCAAAAATGGAGCTACTTGAGAGCAGCTCTACTTAGCCCAGCTAAACTATGTCAGTAGGACTTTATTATAATCAGTAGCATCAAAGGTTTTCTCACTGTGCGTACTGTTTGTTCAAGCAAAGAGCAAAAATGAACAATGCTATGGTGCTTAATTTTAGTTGGTTTCATGCAGTGGCTCGGTGCTATGAAGTTAATTGTATGCAACAGTTACAAATTTGCAGATCCTCAAAAGAATTGTTTTCCACAGTCCCTGTCCTCTTCTGTGTCCCACTGTACTCCACTTGCACGCTCTGGAGAAAAGCATAATGAATTGCATTTGTCTTGGAAAGGTTTGTCTTCTGGCTTGTCTGACACTGCTGTTTCCCTAACTGACACACACTGGTAAGAGTAAGTGGGTCTCGCAACTACTCATCGGTGTGCAGTGGAAGGAAACTTGCGTGCCAGTATAAGTGAACTCTTGTTTGGAGCGTGCAGTGCCATATGCCTGTCATTGCTTTGAAACCTCCTACTTGCTACTGGACAAATTCAGAAGGCAAAGAGTAACCTACACTTACTTCTGCAAGGCGAAAGGTCAGGTACTTGATTCCCAGTATAGAAAGAGATGAAAAATTTCGTATTATTATTTTCAAAGTTTTACCAGGAACTTCACTCAATTCCGAGTTAAGAGACAGTCTCCCAGAGCCTACCCCGACCATTACTGCTGTGTATTGTTTTGCAGAACTCATCTTTCTGTCTTCTCGTTGTAGTTCTGTTTCACTGGGTAACCTCAGTGACTCAAAATTAGAAGACGATCTTGACAGTTTCTTATGAAGCTTGTGTCAATTTAGATTAAAATAGTCTTCAGAATGTCTTGGGTACTTTCCAAGTAGAGACTGTAATCCCTCTTTCCCAAAGGTTATTAATTCATTGATTATTAATTGTATCAATGTTATCCTTAAGAACTTGTGACTAGGACCCAAGGACTCCAAGTTTTAGAGCTGTTCCTCTTTATGTTCTTCATACTTTCTTTCAATTTTTTTCCTGATGTGGATTTTAATGAAAGATCATTATAATTTTACTTTGAAATAATAGTTTGTTTTGCTACTGCTAAGTATATCGCTGTAAATATCTACTGTTTTGTTTTATTCAGTCAATCTCTCTAAGAACAAAGGAAATTTATGGCTCAATTACAGACACTTGGACCTTTAATGAGTTGTGATAGAGGAGATGGTAGCAATCTTCAGTGAGCCAGAATTTGTTACCACATCTTTCCAAAAAAAACCAGTTACAATGTTTATTATGCTGATGAGTTTAAATATTCATTTTAGCTTCTCTTCAGGTTAAATAGTGGATCTATTTGAAGTTGATTTCAAAACTTCTGCTGACTTGAAAAGCATCAGAATTTTACCCTCTGTTTCCTCTTTCCCGTCTTACAAGAACATTACTTTCCCTTTAGCTATTGCATCAGGCAAAAGTATGTTTTTGAAAGAGATTACTGTACATGCATTACATACATGCAGCGATATACCCATGTTGGTTTCCCACAGCCTCACTTTTATTTCTTGTCTTGACCAGTTTTAGGATTGAATCTCTCCTGTGCTTCATTTGGGATGGGATAATATTAAGGAAGAGGTTTGGGTTTTGTTTATTTGGGAGTCTTAGTGTTGTTTTTCAGAGGAGAAGGATCGTTTTTAACACCCCCACCCCCTTTGTTTTATTTGGTTCTACTTTCTTAGTGAGTTTGGAAGAGTACAAGGTACAATAAACTTCAAGCTTTTTGAGGTTCTCACTGAAAGGATTTGAAGCTTGGTAGGTTTGCTTTTTTTTTCTTTGAGCCATTGACACAGGCTGAATTGATGTGAAGCCTCAGGCCTTCCACTGCTGAATTTGTCTAGAGCATGAACAATCTCATTATTACAGAGTGCACTTGAAGCTTGAAATATAGAGTATGATGACTACATTGATGGCTAACTTCTGCACCCTATGAGTCAGTGTCATCGGTGCATTTAATGTCTAGGTTTGTGCCAGCATTCGCATTCCTGTGCTTGAGTGATGGCAGATGATAATGACTCATGCTTCATTTACTGGTGTCCTATCACTTTTTCTCTGGCTTCATGGACCTTTTGTTGAATCTCAAAGAGCAATTACTGGGAAAGAATGAAGACTCTGTGCATGAATAAGGGTCAGAGAATTCAGAGGGACTCTGAACATTGTTTTGCCAAAGAAAACAGGATGTTTTTCTTTCTTCGGTTTTCCTGAAATACTGGTTTGTGTCATGTCTTCTGCTTTTATCAGAGTAGTTTAAGATCCTGTGTTGCAGGTTTAGCCACAGAAATTTATAAGGTAAGGTGGCTGTGCTCATTTATCCACTTCTTGGTTGAAAAGTAAAGTAGATGTTGCTGTAGTTTAAAAATTAAAATAAACAGAAGCTGTGATGTTTAAATACGTTGCACCAAAAGGGGTTCCATGATTTCCATCTATATCGGGAAAATACAGTATTGTACTAGTAAAGGTCTGGAGAGGTTTTAAGCTCATTATTACTTAAATGATGCTTTAATAAATTAAATTTAATTTATGAATTATTTATTATTTAAATTCAGGACCCTTAAAAAATACTAGACAAAAGACTTCTGTCAGATGTTTGGCACTTACCATCCTACTTCCTCTCCCTTCCCTGTTGTCTTTCCTGGCAGAAACAATGCAGAAAGACGTGGCTGGTGGCATAACCATGTGAATGTAAAGCAGCCAAACCAGTGCCTGTTCTAAAGCTGCTTCTTGTTGCAACATCACATGGTCTGAAAGTCACAAAAAAGTTTACCACCTTGATGTATTTCTCAAAGGGATGTAAGATAAGAGGCATCCACAGCAGTTGAATACAGAAGATTGCAAAAAGGAAGCTTTAGGTCAGATTCAGAGATCAGAAAATACTTTCTGGCGTGACCAGTCAAACATCTGTGAGAGGTCTGGGATTTTTGTTTTACTCAAGTCAGATGCGCAGTGTTTTACAAATTCTGTTGTGTGTATGAACAACTGAAATTGTTTTCACATTTGTGGGACTGAGAACTGTAAACACAATTATCTGCATGTGGAAGTAAAAAGACATATTAGAAAATGTTGGGCCAGCAGCAGATTTTCAAGGAAGCCCAGAGATGTTTGTGTTGCCTGCAGGTCCCTTTCTTCCTCCAGTTGAGAAAGAAACTGAGGCCAAAGCGACTTAGAAGGTCTAATGCATGCACTGTAAGGCAGCCTTGCATACAGTATCGAAAGGCTTGCAGAGTGATGGCTGCGGACCTTTAAAAATAAGGAAGCTGATATAAATACGAGTTCTCAAACAGTTCTCTTCCCTGTGGAGATATTGAAAAGGAAAGCTTGGGAAACAGCTCCCTGCCATAGCAGCCGAGAACTCGTGCTGTTATTTAGAGAACAAAGATGAAGCTGTATGAGATAGTTGGATCTCATTCTGACTGTGAAACTGTAGATATTCCTCAACTGAAGAGTTGAAATCTCTGTTCGGGATGTTGTGCCATATGCTATATACATTTGCAGTACTCCGAAGAGAATGGTGTGTGTTTATCACTGATTCAAAAATCCTGAATAAATACATACGCGCATTAGCTGGCCTCTCCTGCTCAAGGCAGTTTGCCGTTACAGACTGGTGCTTCTAAGGTGGTGCAACGTTTGAGGCATCAGTAGCTCCCTGACTACTGATAACTTGATCCTGCACCTTACTGCATTTTAGAGGGCAGTGGTTTGAAATCGTTCCTTTTTAAAATACAATTTTGGATCAGGACTTAATTACAGCCTAGCAGGTAACGATACCAGCTGGCGCTGGAAGACAGTAGCATACACTTAAACGAGCCTGGGAGATACACCCATGGTATTTCTTAAAGACAAGAGAAATAGATAGCTAAGGTGTAAGCTGGATATGCAATCTTAACTCTGCAACAAAATCGCTGTGGTTTCTTCAGTATCTAGGCTGCTCACTTGTCTGTGCTGAGAAGTTAGGAGCTCTGCTCACCACCATTAGGGCTGTGTCCTGGCTGAATGCACACAGACGCACTGGGCTCTTTTTGAGGCATTATTTGTAATTGTGTATGTTGCCTTTGGAACAAGATAGACTTTTTTTTTCTGACTTTGTGATTTTATCCTTTTAGCCATCAATCTTTCTTTCAATTGATGTGAAAAATTAAAAGCAATTAGAAAGTTTTGATAAAAGACTGAACATCAGATAAACTTGCTACCCATTAACAAAATCACGAGAAGACAGTGCTTCCTAAAGGGAGTTAGAGGGGATGTAAAGAGGGCAGGGTTGGAGTTTCTTCCCTGAATTATCATTATGCTGTGTAATGAAGCAGAAGCTTACACAGCCATGAACTAATTTGTTATGGCTCCTCATGAGGTCTGCAGCCAGCTGGAGAGAGGTAAAGAGATGACACTAGTTTGTTAGGAAAGGGAAGGAAGAAGCTTTCTTTAATAACTTATTTGAAATTTTGGATTTTCTAATGCCATCTTTGTTCAAAAGCTATTTGGATTAAATCAGTTGTGTCTGATCTATAAATTGCTAGTGCTTACCTCCTTTTTTTTTTTTTTTTTCCCTCTCTGTGTTTGAACATCATGAGTGCAAAAGAGAAGATGACTAAATAGTGACAAGTGATGCTGTTCACACACTGTAGCAATCTGTTACCAGCTTTAACGGTAGGATGCTGTTTTGGATCTGTTTGAATGAGAAATATGTTTATCACAAGGGTGCTGAGCTGTGCTTCCTTTTTGATTCCTTAATTTTTAATGTGTAATGATTCTGCTGAAAGCACTTCTCCCCATTTTTCTTAAGGCACTGCAATGTTCATTAATAAGAGCAGCGTTGTTGTAAGGTGCAATATGTTGCTGCTGTATTAAATAATATATATTTGAAAACTGCATTTAAAATGATGTTATGAAGGTATGTTTCCCATGAGCAAAACAGAGGAACTGCTACTTTATCCTTAATTCACCTTATTACATTACAGGTTGCAAGAAATACAAGAACGGAAACATTTGGAGAAAGTTGTTTTCCGCT
>NW_009207342.1:0-26727 GCF_000690835.1 Fulmarus glacialis | reverse complement strand
GCGTTCGTTTCCCAGGTTGCACTTGTGTCGGTAGGACCTTCGAGGCAGCCCTGACAGCCAGCAGGGATTTCTTGGCTTTTCCAGCGGAGTTGTCTGCCGAGCCCGTTCCCTCCTCCCACGGTGGATCAGCCTTATCCCCTCCTGCGATGGGACTTGGCGCGCTGACAGCGCTAGCCTAGCAGCTCCCTGCCAGCAAAGTTGGTTCCAGAAGTTAAGGAAGGGTAGTCACTAAATCTTCTGTGAATACGAAGGCAGCGCTGGCATTAAGAACGCTAGCTTATGGACTTAACGCTCCAGCCTGTGACCAAATGTCTCTTCTGAGAAATCTGTCAGGATGGGTTTCCATTGTTCTTGGAAGCTCCTTAGGGGTTTAAACATTTGAGTGTAAATGCTGCTTGCTACCAAAAAGTTGCTTTAACATGAGATGCTCCGGTGTTAGGGTACTTCTTCCAGGTTTGGGGGAAGAAAAAAACCCACTAACAAAGAAACTGCAATCAAACACTGCAACTTACTTTTAATACATAACTCTCTTACTCTCGAGTTCCTTGGTCTGGCTGCATTTTTAAGTTTTTACAAAATTTGTAACTGCTGTCAGGCTCGAGGGGGGGGAAGAAGGTAGCGAATGAAGAAACTAAATACCAGCTAATCACAAAAGCCTGTTTTAAAAAAAAAAAAAACAAAAAACAAAAAACAAAAAAAACCCTACACAGTAGTTTATTTTTTTCAGGCATGTACTCCTGGGTGTCCTCAGGGATGGAGTAGGTAGTATGTGACTTTGGAATAAATTGTTGAACTGGATTAGCATTTTCAGGGATGGGGTAGGTAGTAATGTGACTTTGGAATAAATTGTTGAACTGGATTAACATTTAGGTTTGAAGTTCTTTTGTCTTCCCAGCAGGTTAATCTGCCAGCGTTTTTTAAAAAAAAAAAAAAAAAAAGAAAAGAAAAAGCTAGTTTGTTGGCTTATATTATAATAAATTCAGCTGTCTTGTTAGTCTGTTTGTTTTCTATCTTGTTTTTTTTACTGCTATTACTAGTAAATTGCTTTACGTGTTCTTTGTTGCATAGATTTGAAGGTATTTAGAATCATTTTTATCTGCTTTGTCTGTATTTTGTATATTGTCTAGCACATAGGGATCCTTTCCTTGTCTTGACAACATTACAATAATGAACCAAATATCTCAATGTTTTGAAAGCATCAAACTGGAAATTTACAGTATTATTTTAGAAAAATCAATCAAGTAGAGTGTTTCGTGGTTAGATTTAAAGAAGTTGACTAGGAGGAGCTCCTGATAATTTCTAATACTTGCAAATTTTGACATGGACAACATGTCAAAACACCCGAGTTTATCAAATGATAGTTTTTATCTGCTCAGTCTTAGTCTGGGCTCTTGCTGTATGCACTGCTTGTAACACTGGAGGACTTTCTAACAGCTCATTAAAAGACTTAATTTAACATTTGTCATGTGTGGCTCATAATATGAGACCTGTGCAAGCAACGAAGCTTTTCTTTCTAATGTACATGACAGCATGTTTGGAAAAGCAGGTGAGGCTGAAGAAATATTCCATGCATTTGGAACAGACATTGGTTAAGTTTTGTGAAACCCCCTGCTTTCTGTGCGTGAAGGCTTTTTATGGTGGTTTTTTCCTTTTCAAATACTCAACCTTTTGATCTCTGGTCAAATGTTTATAGCTCAGCAGTGATGCCCTTTTCTAGGGCTCATTAGAAAGTGAGTAAAACGTGCCAAGTTTGAGGTGATTTTTTAGTGGGTTTTTTTTTTTTTGGTTGTTGGTTTGCTCCACACTCCCCCCCCGCCCCCCCCCAAGCTGCAGCTCTAAGGAAGAGGAAGTGCTGTTGGTAAGAGAAAGCCTTCAAGTTGTCCTTAAATTCTGTGTGTAACACCGGGTTATTTTTTGCTGCCATGTTAGCACACAAACCAAAAATCTAGTAGCCATTGGGATGAGTGTGAATTGACATCTTGCAGGGCAATTCAGTATTTGGATCTGTGAGGATGAAAGATGGTAAACCTTTTAACTTTTTTCTTGTATTGCAGACCCACTTATTTATTTATTAATCATTTCAGATGTGAGGACTGTTACTTGGGAACCAAAAAAATAACTCTTTATCCAAAACATCTGAGGAGGAGATACAGAATTGAAGTAATATTAAATCCTCTATGAAGGGCTCTGGAAAAAGGGAGGTTTGTTACTTGTAATGCAGCTTTTAAAGTGACTGATGTATCAGTTACTCAGCAGAGAGGCTGTATGTCTCATGTCAAAATTGTATTCAGGCAGAGATTACAAGAATTTTGCATTGCTCCCTGGAAAGTTAGTAGAATTGGGCCATTCATTTTTGAGTCTCTTCCTATTATTTTCTGTAAGTTATAAATTTTATCTGCAAAAACTTGGAGAATAATGACTAGCTGACTCAAGGCTTTAGTAAATTCAGATTTGGCTTTGTAGTTTTGTACTGGCTTCATAGCCAACTGTTGGGATTTGTGAAAGTTCAGTCAATTCAGGTGAATTCTATGTATTCTTACACCCTAAAAGATAATATATTTGTTACTGCATCTTCTCTGGCGCTTTTTTTTTTTGTAGAGCTGATTGTTTTGAAGTCTTAAAAAACATAGTTTAGAAGGTGGTTACGGTGCTGAAAACCTGTTCTGTTTGCAACATATGGGTGCAGTCATTCAGTACAAGAGATGGGTAATATTTTGCAGCTGGATCTAAGACCATATTCTGATTATAGTGGAATGAATAGTTCTGTTGTGATAGTAACAAACAATTCTGCTCTTATGGTTTCTCACCTGTGAATGTGTGAAATTTTATCCTGTATATTTGTCTTAAAAGAAGAAAAATACGACAAACTTGAGCTTAAAATAAAGATACTACATTATGTGTGTGTACAAACAGCTTGTAACAAAGACTGTGGTTGCAGAGGCTTTTTTATATTGAGAGGTTTAAATTGTTTATTTTCTTCACTGTCTGGACATTTGTAAGGACATTTGGGTGGGGCAGCTGCTTGATAAGAACGGAGTATCTGGTGGGAACCCTGAATTGGTTGTCCAGGTTCCAGTCTCGCAAGCTGCTCTCTTCATGCGTCTCTTCTGTTCAGTGTTCCCTGCACTGTATTCAGGATTAAAATTTGTGCTCAGCTGTGTAGGGTAATAATACTTGGACAAAACTGAAACTATGAGAGCTGGAATCTTATGAATGTGGATCTTTATTCCTTTATACTCTTTTTTTAAGTGTGTATATTTGAAAGGTTTTTTCCCCTTTTTGCTGAACTTCACATTTCATTAAATCTTTTGTTGTCTTGTCACTCTTTTAATGTAATCAGGTTACTTAATTTTAGTCTGCCGTGTAATTTCTAACCTTGTGATTTCTGGTGGTATGTTCAAATTTGGTCATGATCAAGTTGCAACAAGAATTGGTTGTGGAGGAGATCTCATTAGCAGTCCTCTCTCTCTTTTTTTTTTTTTCCTTCCCCCCCTTCCCCTGCAATTCAAAGAGTCATTGCTACAGAATTGAACTCTTCATTGAAATGCCTTACTCCTTCAGTGGGAATGCTAAGACTGTCCCTTATTTTGGTGGCATGTGGTCATCGTTATGACAGAAGCAGTGTTTCTATAGCTAATGGGTTATGTATTACATTTGGTAATGTTTTGAGTTCCAATGTGTATTTCTGCCTACCTGTTTGGGAGGGGGAGAAACAAGCTGGTGATAAATGTATGTAATACGATAACTTATGTATAATAAATTAAGTGCATTATATATTTATAGTTTGCTTTTTTGGTGTCTCTGAGGTAGCTTGACTTCTGTTCCAAAGTCTGTCTTAACAGCAGTGACGATTGTTAAACCGCTTTGGTTTTATAACGTGAACATCTCAAGTTGCATAATTTTACTGATAATTTCTTCCTGTCTGTTACTTTACCGTACTTCTGTAATGCCATTGCACTTAAGTTCTGTACTATCTGATGTAGTGGCAGTTACACGTGTGTGGTTGGTGGAGCACAGCTTTACTTTGGGGGGAGGCAAGTAGGATGAATATAATTAGCTGTTATACAAGATACAAAAGCCTTTTTATTTATTAACTACTGTTGTTAAGAATGTGATGGGATCTGTGCAAGCAGGAAGTTTCTTTATGATTCTGCACATGTGCATTGGCAGCAGCAGCTGAGAGCGAATCTGGCAGTGTTCAGTGGTGGGTGTGAAGCAGCAAGCAACACCTACTTTTTTTCTAGTATCGCTGATGGTTTTATTTAATTCCTCTTGCTACAATATAGTTGTAGAAGATTATGAGTTGCTGTAATGCTGTTAAAAAGCCTTTGGATGTTATCTAGTAAGTGCATATAAAATGTTATCTTTGCATATCAAAACACTTGAAAATCAGCTAACAGGTTGCGGTGATCTCTCAGCTTGCTCTTTTAAAATGTAAAATTTTTTCGAATGTTGATTAAATCAGTCACTGTATTTGAGGCTTTACTAATGTTATTGCAATACAGTTGCTAAATGCTTAATTTGCTTCTCAAAATTTGAAGTTTTGTGGTTTGTTCTCTCCCCCCCCCCCCAATTTTGCATTTTGTCTAACTAAAGCCTGTCCGCTTTTCTGGACGTTTGATATGCCTCTTGTGAAGATCTGTATTTGATTATAGGCTTTTTCAGAGAAAGTGTAATCAAGTTCTGTCAGCTGAAATTGTAGACTAAACTTTAATGACTGGAGAATGAATACTAATCAATACTATGGTTTCTTGGCTTGTAAATTTTAAAAATAAAATCCAAAGTTCTGTCAATTTTAGTAATATCTTTTTCAGAGGAGCGTTCACGAATTGTTTTGTTGCTTTCTTCCATGGTAAGGACACGAAGGCTTAACTTGAATTGTTCCAATTTGTAAATTAGAAGGCTTGCTACTGCATTTCCAGGAAACAAAAATTGCATTACAGTTGCATTCTACTAAATCTGATGTTGTATCTTTTGTGCTTTTATTTGCTTTGTCAGTATAACCAGTATTTTGTCAGTTGAATATCTTCTCAGAAGTGCTAGTGGCAGATGATGGAGAATTTCACCTAATTTAGTTGAGGTCGTGTGTGTGTGAGTACACATGTGAAGGCACATACATGCAAGTAGTGAGCTTATTGGTTAAAGAGCTGGCGTTGCGTGCTTCTTCTGGCTCCTTTTGTGATTGTGTGCAAAACTGCAACAAGCTTGTTTCCTTCTGATTCCTATTTAACCAGAAAGCAGACATGTCAGTGAAGAGTTAATAACTATACTGAGAAACGAGGGGAGCAGGAAAGTCGCATCTGCTTGAAAAGACATTTATTCTAACATGGTTTCCGTCAACGCTGCAAGTTAAATTCTGTAGTTAATACATATTTTAAAACGTTATGCCTTTATGCGGATGGGGAATGTATTCTTAAGAAGACCAGCTTCTTAAATTTAAAATAATAACTGACCCCAATTGTCTGATTTGCCAATCCAGACTTTTGGCTAAAATGCCTTTCAAAAGCTGATTTCACTGACGGTCAAAAAGAGGAAATGCTGCTTTAAGAATCTCTTTTAAGCTAATCTTGCTGGTTTTAAAACGTCTTTCTTTAAATAATTTTTGTTTTCACTACTCAAAAATATTAGTGAATACTTATATAGCTTTAAAATTGATTATTCTTTTTACATGAAGGATATTCTGTATCTCTTCATATTCAAGCACTTGCACAGCTCTGCATGCTTTTAACTGTGCTCTTGAGATAAGTATCATTTATCCTTTTCTGTGTCCTGAGTTTGTGGTAGTGTTCTGTTTGTTTGCTTAAAGCTTCAGGTGGGGTTTTTCAGTTTTTGGTTTTTTATTTTCCTTGAAGCTGTGTCCCCTGCCCCAACCTGGCCATCTTTTCAATTTTGACTGGATTAATTCAAATGAGCAACATACTCTATTTTCACTTGTTAGCTGAACAAAAGCTGAAAATCATGTGAGTAAAGGCTCTTCTGCCCAAAAGCATTTCATCCATTGTGAATGCTCACAGTAGTTTGAGAATACAAATAGCATAAAAATCATCAGTGTCAGTTGTTACGATCATGATATTACATGAAAAAAATCTGTTTCCTTTTATGTCAATAAAACTTAAGATCAAAGAGAAGAGTGCTGGTTGCCATTTTTTTAAAAATGTAAATTAAATAGTGTGTAGTACAGCAGTTGCCAAATGGGGCTATATGTTCTACAGCAAGCTGGTACACAAAAGTTTCCCAGGCAAGCCTTGCTCATGCTCACACCTGGCAGCTGGCTCTGGATGATGTCATTACATGAGGAAAGTTTCTGTGATTCCAAGTTGGAATCTGTGTCATAGGTTTAGGCCATCATTTTGAAATTCTTAAAAACTGTTATAACTTTGAACATTTCAAACTTAGCTAAAAATATTAATTCTTTATTTGGATTTAAAAGTATGTTTACTATATGCATCTAGAGGGACATCACAGATTTTGTCTAGTTATAAGTAAGTTATATAAGTAACAATACATTATTTATCCAATATAGAGTAAGAAACTAAAAATTATTTTTTTGAGACACCTTAATGTTTTTGTGGAATTTTATTTGTAAATAAACCTCCTTGTATTGCAGAAAACAAGCACTGATCCCCTTTGTACCAGAGGGTGTGTGTGTGTTCTGTTAGGACCCTGTGTGCAGGCATGTGAGTGGCTCACAGGGTAACAGCACTGTAGACTGAAAAAGCCAAAGTCTAAACTTGAGCTTTATTTCCTGAGAAGTAAGGACAAGCGATTTTGTTGCCCTATAACTTTTTTTTCCTATCTGAAAACCTTACGTTTATTTTTTACTTTTTATATGTTACAAAAAAATCACTGATGATGTCTGCTAATCCCACAAAACAACGTATTAAAAATAGAGTAGAACGGCAGTCACTGTTAGCTTCATTTTTGGCTTACCAGATGATATGAATTTCTTGCTACATAAAACAAGCAAAGTAAAGAATTGCTTAGAGAATTAAGACTTTTGGCAGAAATTGTACACGCAGAATTAATGTTTTCATTCCTATGGCATGGTTTCAGTTTGTAGCCTTTTTTGTTTATTTTATTTTTAATTCTTGTTGTTTCATTCCTTTGTTTTAAGGAAAGGTGGTGGAATCCTGAGGACTTTAATTTAACATGACACCTATATATTTGTAGTTGAGCCAGTAATATAAAAGCTGAACTAAATTTAAGTCTAAACTTTCATATGTATTTCTCAAATATTAAGTTAGCCATGTATTCTGTGTTTTCTTTAGTGGCATTTCATATGCGGGTGTGAATACTTCTTTAGTTGCCAAGATAAGTGAATGCTATTATGATGGCAAAATGAAACTCGTGGTGCTGTTTTCCCAGCAGACTCTATGAAGTACTTGCCTTACTTAACATAACAACAAAAAAACCAAAACCCCCTAAAACTTAACAAAACAACAAAAAAACCAACCCCCTTTAAAACAGTGGTGTGGGTTTTTTTTTTTTTTAAGAAACAGATGAGAGCACTGAAATACACAATGCAGAATGAAACTCGGTGTTTTACCCTTATTTAAGATGCTTGGTCTCAAGATGTTGCATAGGACATAGTATGTTTTTTTCAGCCTCTGGTATAATATGTGGTCACAATAAAGTGTATTTTTAGTTTCCTGTAGTTAAGTTTTGTAGAACATTATTGTAGCTTAGGGGATCTTTGTAAATGTTTGTAGTAAACAAGGTGGGAGGTAGATTGAGAAAGATGCAACCAGAATATTTATAATAAAGCACAACTAGTTGGGTGGTGTGGTGGGTTTGGTTTTTTTTTTTTGTTTTTTTTTTGTTTGTAATTACTGTGTTTCTCTTGATAGGACTTGTGAAACATGTAGGTTGTGAAATTGGGAGGGGGAAGCACATGTTCAAAAGGGTCACGATAATATGGACAAAAGTAGGAATAGTTGACTGCATGGATCGGCTCCTGTTTTCTGAGATGTTTGATCATGGCAAAAAAAAGCCCTAATAAAAAACCCCACAGTATTGCTTAGTATTTGTAAAAGACTCTAGAAATCATTTTGAAGCTTATGTATCTTGTCCTAGTTTTCATACGTGTCTGCATTGAAGTGGTGTACATCCTGAGTCAAGGGAGGGCAAGTAGGAAAGCTGTTGATCAATATAAAAAGCGGAGAGACAATTTTAATTATTAACAGTTTCTGAGCCTATCCTTCAGTTCTACAGTGTTGGAAATAACAGGAAATAAAACTCGCTGGAAGTCAGATAACTTTTTTTAAAGTTTCTAGCTTTTTCTAGACTTGGTAAATACCAGATGCATTGTATCACAGCCTGTGAAGATTACACCAAAGCCTGGACTAAAAGGCAAAAGACTTAAATGCTCTGAAAAGAAACTGGATATGATGATATACTGAAGTGTGTGTATATAAGGATGTGTGTATCTGAGAGGGTGAAAATTAGGCTTTCACTAATTCTTCTAGGTGATAAGCCATATAAAACTTTGTTTAAAGTATACGCTTGGGTTGTAAATCCGGTTTTGCTCTAACAGCGAGACAACCAGGCTGTTTCAACTTCATTGTTACATTGCCAAGCTAGTTAAAATAGAAGTCTGTCTTTTTTTTTTTTTCATGTCTGCTGAATGAAATTAATATTCAGGTAGCCTATTAGTCTGCAGCACCTGGTAAAAATGGCTATGCTTTTATGTCGGCTAACTCAGCACAAAGTTATCTTTGCTAAGAAAGCTGGACCTCAAGATAGTTCATTTGGTGCTGAATTATAAAGAAGTGGTTGCTTCTAATTTGCTCTTTTTATTAGGTGATGTTTGTTTTGAAGGTTGGTTTGTTTGTTTTAGCAAGGCAGCCTGAAGCATTGTGGCAGATCCATCAAAGATTTTTTTCCCAGCTGCCATTAACCCCACAGTTGGCTAACATGAGTCTTTCTGGTTCATTGTGGATAGGTTGACTTTGGTAGAGAAAATAGACTGTGTGCATCTTCATATTTTAAAAATTGCATGATATATTTGGATTGATTGAAATCTACTTGCATGCAAAGATTATGTTGACTATCACTTAATATACCAAAATAATAAGAAAAATGGCTGGGCAGTGTCTTCGTAAATTACAGGAGAGTCATGAATTGCAACTGCTTCACTGCTGAAATCTGGCAGGATCTTTTAGTAACCAAGAATACACAATGACAGATTTGAACATGATTGGTTAAAAAAAAAAAGTAAAGCCTGTTGACTGGAATATAACTCTTCATTTTCTGTTGTCAGCTCGCCTGGAGTCCTGATCTCAGACCAGGGTCCACTTGTGCGAGACATGTGACAGATTTACAACCTGTGTGTAATACAAGACAATAGATAGAGACAGATGACAAAGAACAGGAAAGAATATTGGTCAGTATTGCTTATATCAATAGGCAAAGGTTTAAACACTTTTAAGCCTGAAATATTTTTTCCTCTAGGCCTCAATGCAAGAAAATTTTGAGGAGGAGGAAGCAGTCTTCTATGGAGCTTATGGCCAGCTCCCTTAACACATGGGTGCAGTTTGGGGAGGTTTGGGAGCAGGAAAACGTTATTTGTTCAAACTATTGGAAGGACTCTGGATTCCTGGTGTCATAGGCTAATGAATGGACTGGCATTTTGGTACTGAAATGAGAGTAGTAGGTTGTCAGGACTTTGAAAGTGAAGATGATGCTGATTTGTTCTGCTGTGGTATAGAAGCAAGAGCCAATGTGGGGGAACAAAGAGAGGGAAAGTACTTTTCTCAAGTGCATCAGCTGAATTCTCATATCGATCTCAAATGATGAAATGGAAGGTTTCAGTATGTATACTTTAAAGCCAGGGAAAGCCTTTTTATTATCTGGTTTTGGTGATGTGTTTGTGTGTGTACGTGTATGTTGCAAGCTAGTTTTGCCCAGTTACAGTTGCTTGAGTTTAATTAGAACAGGTAATGGGTGAGATCAAGGGACTGAGATGACCCTTTGACTGTATCTGGACATTAAATCAGCTCCACTGTGTCATGAAGCTGCAATTTAAATTTTTAGTACCACAGAAAACCAAAAAGGCTATTGCTGTGGTTTGTAGTTATTTTGAGAGCTGAGAACGTGAAAAATGTCGAGATAATCAGGATTCTAAAAGGTGACAAAAATGTGGGTGGTTCTAAGGAACCTGATTTGGGCGAAGTTACTTCCTGTATCCAGATCTGATGATCACTTAGACTTTGAACTGGCAGTTAGGACACATAATCAACTTTCTAGAAAAGATGATCTGTACCACTGAAAACTGGTTAACTCTCTACGTTCCTTAGTTAGGATTTTGGTTTTGGTCTTGCCATTTAAAGATGGTGTGTTACACCAGTGCCTGAGATCCTTCTAAAAATTTTATAGCCATTAAATGTTTTAATATGGTAGGTACTGTAAAACACTTCTGTCTAACCTACTTAGCCCTTTGTGATTCTTTGGAAGAAGAATGAATGAGTCTGAAAATTATTTTTAATTGTTAAGGCTTAGATGTCCCATGCTAACTTTTGCTTTAAGTTTGGTTAACTCCTAAGTGAAAAAGGGGATTTGCTTTTTTGCGTGCTCTCCCATGAGCGATGCTGATGGGGTCTTCATGCTTTCTTGTTCAGAACAAGAAACCGATGATTTGACAAGGAGAATTCCTCAAACGTGATGTTTAGGCTTGTAACTGAGTTTAAAATTGTTGAAAACTTTATGGTCTAATATTATTTTCCTTATTTTCAGATTAACTGCTGAAGTACTGATCGAGTTCTGCTATTCTTCAATGAGGAACTACAGGCTGATCTTTTGCCATAATCTTAAACAACCATAAATGACAAAAGAATGCTTGGTCAGTGAGGGCAGCTGGCGCAGAAAACGTTTTTCAAACTCGGCTGTTTAAGTACTCTGAGGTAGGTTTCTTAAACTACTTTACTCGGGCTATTAAAAAAAAAAAAGGAAGTATGGATTTCAGTATGCATAATCTATTAGAATTTATCAAGCCATTAGTAAACAGAGAATTAAGTTTGGTTACAGTGCTTTAACTAACAGCATGTACTTTATGTTCTATGTGCCATCCTCTATGAAAGTGATTGCTTGCATTCAAGCAAGTACGGGGTTTTTTTTACTATTTATTTTGAAAAGACTTTTTTTTTCTTTGCTAGAAGAAATATTTTGACAGGATAACAGTTTAACTGAGTGACTTATACTGCCTTTGGTAGTACCTTTTTTATCTATTTAGATCCTTTATCAAGCAAAGACTTGCAAGTAAAGCTTGAGCTTCTGCATGATAGGAAGAATGGTATCACTGAGCATCTAGAAACTAGTTTCGGGGGTTTTATTTTCAGTAAAATTTTTAATTTGATGCAGGTGTTGAAAGCTTTATTGTGTAGACCAGAAAATGCCAAATATATTAGAATATGATTGCAGTGCAGTTGTGTATCACAAAATACTTAATCATTTCATGTATCTAAAACTTGGGGTTTTGGTTTGGTATGATCCACTAGTTTCATTTCCTCTCAAGAGGCTTTTGTGTTGGATTTTCAAAGCCTGACTGATTACTGTCAGAAAATGTACTGAAGAATCTAGCTCTCCCAAAGTACCTTAGAACTTAAGTAATAATGCTGTAACTAGAATTTTCTGAATTTCCTTTGCTGCTATATATGTTCTTCTCAGTCTTCTGTTGAGGATTGAACAGAACATCTCGGTAATAGTCATTTATCTAGTTAGCTGTATTTGGAGTCATTACAGAACTCTTAAATCAGTGAACTGATTGAGAAAGACTGGAGAGTATTTGCATTAGGTAATTAAAACACATTGTGTTACAGATCAATACATTCAACAGCGTACACTGAAGTATGATTTTTGGTTTTAATTCCTCTTATTTGACAGAAAAGACAGCTTTGATTTTTGGCTGCAAAAAGATATGAGGAAGAGCTCCTCCCCTTCCTTGAGTAACTGCAACTCTGTTCTTGCTAACAAAATATTTGGAATTCCACTTGATGAGCTGCAGCAAGAAGGGCAACCAGACAATGAAGTTCCATTCATAGTCCGCCATGTTGTGGACTATATTGAGGAACATGGTATGTATTGTCTTGCTGTACTCCTAAATAATATATTTCGCTTTTATTCTTACACAATAGATTGTGGTTTTTTGAGGAGTACGTGTTTTCTGAAGTTACTTATATTTAATTGGATGTGATTTGGTTGGTTTTTTGTTGTTTTTTCTTTTTTTTTTGGTGATACACACTTCCTTTCTCTACTCCTTCTGTTATGTTTGATTATCACTGTTTTCTAGCCAACACTAATGCAGTCAGCTCAGCAGAGTACTTCATAGGAAATGGTGTGTTTTAGGTACTGTTAATATTTACCTTATTATTGTATTGTCAGCTGGGCATAAGAATGTGTTTGCTGGGAAAAGGACTGCTGGAAGTCTTGCAAAACTGTTGTCCAGAAAGTGTTTCATTTAGTATGTTAATTATGCATATCTGATTATCAGTATTTTCTGATATATTTGTCCATACTAGATCTAAAAGTTTATTTTTGCAACTTCTTTCTAACTCAGGGGGTCTGGAACAAGAAGGACTTTTTCAAGTCAATGGGAATGCTGAGACAGTGGAGTGGCTTCGGCAACGATACGATAATGGAGAAGATGTGGACCTGGTTAAAGAAGCAGATGTACCCTCAGCTATTAGCCTTCTTAGATTTTTTCTTCAAGAACTTCCAGAGCCAGTTATCCCAGGCAGTTTGCACATACATTTGATGCAACTTTCTCAAGGTAATAATTATTTTTGATTCAGTGTTTTTATTTTATTATTTTAAGAGTAAAAACCAGTATTAAATTGAGATTTGCAGTGGCACTAGTGTGTCTTTGGTGTACTGTGTAATAATGTGTGTATCAGGAGGCATTCAAATATACCCAAATAAATAGGTCTTTTTTAGGAAACTTGGTCTGGGTTCAAAGACACAGTTTATCTATCATGCAGGAAAATAATGAAACTGCCACATACCATGCTGATTAGTTCTGAATATTCCATGTTCTTGTGCGTGAATACTGGGACATTGGTCAAAGCCACTAGAATCAAAGTTGTTTGACAGTTTCCCACCACTGATGCTTTAAAAGTGCTAGGGAATGCTTTTGTCTGTTTTTCTCTTATTTCCTCTGAATTTCACTTATCCTGCCTTTGCTTTCATGGCACTTAAAGCTTTTGTATACTAGAGAAGAGATCTCAAGCTGTATACTCATGTCATATTTGCTCTCCCACTGTGGACTTTTTCAGTTTAAAATTCGTTTGTAGGAGGGGAAAAAAAAAGTCATCAGCATATTGTTGTTGCTAAGTATGTTTTTTCATATACTGCAAAACTTTGCCCTTTCAAATTGACATCCGTATGCTGGCACAGTATTTTCTTTACCAATTCCCAACTTGTCTATCTGTATCCACGCTCCTGGGTCTTTTGGCCTCTGCTGTGTTGAGTGGTGTTGGAGTTGATTCATAACTTGACTAGTAAAAAGGCTTGTCTTGCAGCACTACATTACTAAATGTCCTTAAAGGGTACGTTGATGTCCGAGTTCCACACCCTGTGACATAACTGATGGTTTTGCTGGTTGTCACTCTTCAGGAGCGTTGCTCATTTTCCAGTGTCAGTTTGTACTTCCCTCCAAGTGCTGGGCTTGTTTTGCTTTGTAAGATGCACATTTTTGTTTGATTTGATTTTCTGTTGTTGAGTTTATTCCTGAGAAGAACTTGATAACCCTCATGATAGTCCTGTTTGTTCACACTGGGAATTGGTTTGTAGGATGAGTAAGTATAGCATTGTTTTCATACGCTGTTACGCTATATTTAGGAAGTGCTGAACTGGAGGGTCATCTGCAGCAGTGTGAAGCTGCTTCATTTTCCTCCCTTGTAGCCTGTATATCCTGGATAGCTGGTGAGCAGAGGCTGAACACTGATGTGTGAGGCACTAAATAGTCTTGTGCTGGAAACAATTTTTGGAAGCTACTGACCAGAGAAGCTTGTTAAGGCTGAAGTTCTGTTTGCTTGTTTGTCCTGTGCAGTAATGAGAAACTGAAGTGGATAGGGAATTCCATTAGTGATATATCTGCTATATGGTTTGCTTTGCTAACGTCATGGTTCATTGGACCTAAGTAGCTAGTAAACCATTGTTTGGGTTTTGGATTTTGTTGGTGGTGGGTTTTTTTTGTTTGTGTCATCCCCCCGCCCCCAATGATAAATAACAAAAGGATTGTTCAGGCAGTAATGCAGAATGCTGCTGGTTGCTCAGCTAATACCGCTATACGGCTTCATTTGCAATGTTATCTCTCAGGACTGGAAATGGGATTGAGGTATACTCACTTGGTGACAGTGTAATTCCCTTCTATGACTTGTAAAATACAGTGCGAAGATTGGGTTTTTTCCATCTTTGAATAGATGACTGTGGAAGGATTTACATAGGGGTTGTTTTGGGAAAAGAGCTGTTCTTCAGCATGCAAGTCCCCATTTAGTTCCCTTTTGTTAAATATACAGAGAAACTTCACGTAAACTTGCAGCTTATTGTCTTTACTGTCTTTTTTTAAAGTGTAAAATAAAGTGATTTCAGAAAGATTTAAAGTTATCTGTACCAAGGAAACCAAAACACATAAACCTTTAAACGTTGTTTCCTGATACTAAAATTAGAGTTTCAGTTTCCTCTACTCAGGTTTTGGCTTTTGATATTTTGACTGTCTGATAGACATATCTCAGTTTCCAGAATTACAGTATTAGCTGCATTTTAGGCAGAGGAATTGCTTACAGAAATGCAGATGGTGATAGTAATTTTGGATCCATATGTTACTTCTGGTATTTTCCCTCTTTAGCAGGCTTTCCGTATCATTAGGTTAAACTTAGTTCTCAAAACAACTTAGTTATACAACAAGGTGTGGCCTATATACATCTTTTGAGGCTTGTTCCGTGCAGGCCTAATGGTGGTTCGTCAAAGGCAAGTGATTTTAGTAATTGAAGTGTGAATTTGACCCCAAAGCGCTAGGCCGTGTGTCCCAGAAGTGCGTATCCATGGTTTACTGTCAGAGGACTTCAGTTACAGGTAAGAATGTTCTCACTTTAGGTCTCTGGCTGTTGTTTAGAACATAAATTTTAGGACAGATTGGTTAGACAAAACATCTATATGTGTATGTGCAAGGTGGTCTGACTATCACCTCTTTCTCTTGCTCTCTTTGTTTTTGAAGGTCTACTTTGTGAAAGTATTTTTCTAAGTTCTCTTTTGCTGTTCTGTTTCCTAAACGCATTTCTAGAGTAAAAACTAACAATAATGCATTCATTTTATTCTGTTACTGTGTTGAGAGAACTATTTTTCTGTGCCTGGTTACCTGTATTCAAATACTGTAGATGTTGACTGTGTCTGAGCTAATGAAGTCCTGCACAGTTACTGCTTGGTATTACTGTACATACACAACAGGGCATTTACTCACTTCTTTGATTTGCTATTAAGGACTAGGATGTCTCAGCTCTCTAATCTAGAGAGGCAGAGTGACTTACCATCTCCAAACATCCTTTTCCCTTTCTAACTGATCTGAGAAGAGTTTTCAAACTGTTAGTATCAATTTTTCTCCCGTTTTGCTTTCCTGACATTTATTTTCCTTTATATGCAATTTCTCTGTCAGGTACAAACAGTTGTAAACTCTTTGAACCTTGTTGCCTGTAAGGCTGATAATATAACAAATTAGATTTATGGGGAGGTATTTTGATGAAGGATAGTTAAATGTGGGGTGAGAATGAGGAAGTTTTATGGTCACCCTTCTTCAGGTCTGAAATTGCATCAGCAAGCTTCAGGCTAAGTATGTGTTAAGATGATTGCATTGAGATTGCTTGTATTCATAAGTTAAGTATTATAAAAGTAAGTAGAGTGTTAAGAATGGGATGCTTGTAGAGGAAAAAGCGTTGAAGTAGCTTGTCTGAAACGGGGAGAATTTAACTAGCTTTTAAGTTGGCTTGCTATCTCTGGAGCTGTTGCTGTCTCTAGAGCTCTTCTGCAAAGCAAATATGAGAGTGGTAAAATGAAAGGATATGAGAAGCCAGGCCTATGTGATCAGAAACTTGAGTGAGCATTAATTGGGGAAAACATGCAGAAAACTACTGATTGGACTTGCAGAGGAGAATATGGTAGAAATCATTGGTTTAGGTTATCAATTTCTGCTTCATAGAAGAAATCAAATTTATAGTTTAATATATCATTAGGGAAAGTAATCTAATGATACTGTGCTATGGAAACAAGACTGGGGAGGGTTTTTTTTGTTATGTTCCCCTGCCTCTTCACCACCCCTCCAAACCTCTGACATCATTGAAGAAGAGTGATGGAATAGGAAATGAGTTATTAGCCTCTCTTGGAAAGATCAGAGAGGAAGAGACTAATCCAGAGATTGAAATGAGAGCATGGGATGCTGGGATAGATGGATTGTTATGAAATACTACCACTGTAAATACCCTTCAGAAATGTGGGCTGGATGCTTCAGTTTTAGGGTTTAGGGTGGGTTTTTTTCCTTTTTCCGTGGAGAAATTTAGTATGAGAATCTCAGATCGAACAAATGCAAGTCAAATTCTGACATTTTAGGCTGTGGTCTGATCAAATTAGTTGTACTTCAGAAGTAAGTAATTGTCAGACTCAAAAAGCTGATCAATATCAAATGTGAAAAAGCAGATATTTTATTTCTGTGATTAAAATATTTTTATTACATTTTTCAGATTATAATAACGAAGATGAATTTGGAAGAAAGTTGAGGTTCCTCTTGCAGCAGCTTCCACCTGTTAATTACAGTTTGTTAAAGTTTCTGTGTAAATTTTTAGCTAACGTAGCATCGCATCATGAAGAAATTTGGTCAGCAAGTTCTTTAGCTGCAGTCTTTGGCCCGGATGTTTTTCAGTAAGTTAGTTATAAAAGTTCATGCAGTGTTTTTATGTGAATTTGACAGTGTACATCTGTAGTCTAAAGTCTTTCCTAGTCCATGAGTAACAGTAGCAAGTACACAATATGTTTTGGGCAATATCTTTCTTTCTGTTCCTCCCTCACCCCAGTTTTGTGTTACAATTTTTGCTCTGATTTAAACAACAGCTTGTCTACGAGCTATGGCATTAGAAACCACTGATTTGATTGTTGCATTACTGTAATTATACTGAGGTTCAAATTTTTTAGAGATAGTATGTAACATTAGGAAAAATTTCTTTACTGAAGGAGTGGTCAGGCCTTGGAACAGGCCACCCAGGGAAGTGGTTGAGTCACCATCCCGGGAAGTATTTAAAACATGTGTAGATGAGGCGCTTAGGGACATGGTTTAGTGGGCATGGTGGTGTTGAGTTGATGGTTGGACTCGATGATCTTAGAGGTCTTTTCCAACCTTAATGATTCTATGATTACTATTTGTAGCAAGAAAGCAGTTCTAGGAGAAAGCTGTTAAGGTACAAATGTATACTGGGGTTTCCTCTCAACAGGAAAATACTTGAATTTTAAATATTCCTCACGAAAAGTTAATTGACTAACTAGTTGTTACTTCATCAATTTTAAATATAAAATAGTATAAAGCTTTATAATGCAGTAGTGTGAAGGCACGTTTAAAGTTCTGTGTGTTCAAAATGGATTAGGGATAATGGTGGGAAGTGTAGCCCTTAGTCACAGAAGTCATTCATAGGAGTTCTTTGAGGAAATGGTTGGATTTAGATCTTTAAACTAAAACAGTGTTGAAATCTTTAGCATTTACACAGATGTGGAGGATCTGAAAGAACAAGAAATAGTTAGCAGAATAATGGCGGGACTTCTGGAGAACTACTATGAATTCTTTGAAAATGAAGAGGAAGATTTTTCATCTACTAATGATTTAAGCTCAATAACTGAGCAGGTAAGAATATTTTAAATGGCAATATGTTATCACTTAAGTATCTATTATACACATTTATGTTTATGAAAGATATGTTGAAATGTAATTTTCTTTAGTATGTCTTTCGGTAGTTTCTTGCAAACTGACAAAACCTGGTGTTTCCTTAAATGAATTTTCTTACCATCTATTTGCTTGTGAAATTGTTGCTTTGTAGTAAATATAGCTATGCTATGTAGAAAAATACATAGGAACTAAACCAACAATGATATCCTGCCCAACATAGACGTTGTGATGCTATATAAACAGTATAGCTTTTTAATTACCTTTTTAGGAACGGAGAACTGTTTTTTAAGCGAATGCAGAACCACGCTGTTGTTGGTCTTGGTCAATAACATTTCTAGGTGTGTCTTACAGAAACATGCAGGGTCTCGCACTCCACTTGATGATGTTATCAGTCATGTTTCCCTATGCCAAAATTTTTGAATGGTGTTTCTGATTCTAAGACTTCAAAATACCATCTTGACATTAGTGGGGAAAAGTGTTGAAATTGGAGAAACAAAGTTGAATAGAATAGAAATACTCTGCGTCCTAGTATTCAACTGCCAGCATTGGCAGATTCACCTGTCCGTCTGACTGATGGTATCCATTATCGCTCTTCAGCCTTTCCTCACAACAAATTTAACTTTGTGAAGTAAAATACCATGTCATGCTGGGATAAATAGAGACGGAGAGTTGTTAGGGAAATGAAAATACGGTATGTGATACAAACTTCTTCTGTTGGCAAATATTTTTAATTCTAACAAGTCGTGGTACATAAGTGATAATGCACGGAAGAAGTACTTTTTGTATCATCAAAGCCAGGTTCATGAATTATTAATAAAATCTTGGCTCAAACCCTTCCTCAGAAATATGGAAAGATATAAACTAAATTTTCTCATATTCATTTGGCTTAAGAAATGATGTATTTTCTTTAAAGAGGAAAAAGGGTAAATAACCAGCAGTTGCTAAGGAAGGTAGCAAGAAATACTGAATTTTTAAAGCCTAACTATCCTACGAATCCCTCCTCTAGCAAGACAGGTAAGGCAAGTAGTAGAGCAGCTAGTTGCTTCCTCTTCGCTGCAGTAGACACCTCACCCATTGGTCTGGTCTGCCAAGCGTGGGCAGCAAGCTCTGGATTGAGCAGCTTCTGCTCTGCTGGCTCTTCTAGCAACCTGCTGCAGCTTTGCAGTGTTTGCTGTCTCTTCAGCTCTTTGCAGGAATATGTCTAGCACTGGGAACTGACACAGCCCTGCTGCATGCAGGAAGCTGTTAAATAAAGCTGGGCTGTAACTTCTGCAACTGGAGGCTGAGGGCTGTCGCCTGAGGTCGGGATGACTGCTCTTTAAAGTATAGTTAGTTGGTCTGTGCTCTCAGGCTTTAAAATTACTGACTTGTCTGTGGGTCATTATATGTTTTAGCAAAAGGGTTTCCCAAGTATAACAGTCTGTGTGGTGTGTGGTTTTGTTTTTGTTTTTTCCCTAAGTTTGGGGCCTGGTGGGGTGTCCTTGAATTTCGTGGTGTCTCCACCAGATGTCAACCGTGCACCTCTGTTGGGCCCTGCTCCCTCCCAGGCTGGTGCGGTGGGGTGCAGAGGGGCTGCTCTCCACGCTGGGCGCAGCCCCACTGGCAGTGGACTGGTGTGGGTGGGCTTGCCCGTGGTTCACTGGCACATCCTCTTCCAATTACAGAGGAGAGTCAGGGATAAATATGTTTCTTGCCCTGCGTGTAGTGCCATATAACATATCACGCCCCTCTTAAATATACATACCTCCTCTCTGCCTCCTGTATAGTCTTAAACTTCTAAAGTTTCAATTTTTCTTAATTCAGTGGTTTTGTTTTATACTTGTGTGGCAGATACTATAAAGCATATTTTCTTGAGGCTACTGCTGATACTTTAATTCTTGGGTTTGGAAGTTGGGAGATCAGTAATCCATCACAGAGTTGTTTTGCGAATCACAACTTTGTTGTGTTTACCTTTTTATGTTTTAGACATAGTTGCTTTTTAAAAAATGAAGGCGGCTGTATTGAATTGTCATCTAGCTGTATTGTTTTAGTTTTTAAATTGGCTATATTTTACTGCTTCAGTAAAAACATATCCTGTGTTTGGAAACAAAGAAATAAAAATAGACAAGGGACTTCACAGAAACTTCTCAATGCTCTTGCTTTTACATTTGCCATTATAAGTATTCATTCAGTACCTTAAAGTTTGGATTCTTAGACTTCTACGTTGCCTTCCATAGAAGGGTTTGAAAATGCTTCTCATGTATGAATAAGGCTACCTATGGAATAGAGGAGAATTATCTGTCCCTGTTTTATACATAGAGGAAGAAAGGTTCTATGCCTTGTGACTTCAGTGGAGCTGGGATTTTGTTGTTTCTTGATTCTGCTTGTGTTCATTTACTGCATCAAAGGTGCTTCTTTTCAGTTTTTGTCCAATGTTTCAAAAGGGTTATGTAGGTTTTTTATGATGTGGAATGTATGGTTTTACATAAAAGCAAGTATAATATTCCTGTTTTTCTAAAACTGAAAAATTACAAGTATGTTGTTTTTATACCTCTTATGCTGTTTTAATTCCTCGGCCCTCTTAGAAGAAGTTTTCAAGCCATTAACTGTGAATAAATCTTTTTATTAGATCAATGATCTCTTGGAAGAGGAGGAAGATGTAAAGCTTGAGCAGTCTGAAGAACTTCCAGAAGATGGCACAGAGAAACCTGTTGAAAGGCCAGCTGTGGTGCATCTAGATATGACAGGGAGTCTCTCGGATTCCAGGAGTGTTACAGCATCAACAAGGTAACGTTTTTATGCCTCTGAGTTTGGATTTAAAGTTTGGAGTATAGTCTGTTGTGTCTGAGAGAGAGAAGCTGTCAGGCATTTGAGATAAGTGGTGATGTCTACAAACTGAAGCTTTAAAAGTAGGTGCAGTTCTTGTAGTAGTAAAACATGGGATAAAATAACTGTTCCCAAATTCAGAAGAGGAATGCTTGTAGAACTTAGATTGGATTAACTATGGTGATTTATACAGAGAAAGGGAAAAAGGGCATATTTTAGTGAAACTGTAAAGTGGTATATAAACAGTAAATTTTGTAGCAGAAATATAAAAAGAATCTGAATATTGGTAGATGCAAACTCATTCTGTGCCATCTTTCCACCACTCTCTTTCAGTAGGAAATCCTAGGACTATTTCTTGTCACGTGCTAGTGAGCAGAGATGTGTCCTTACATGACCCTAATTCTTTTCTGTGAGAATTTGTTTGTTCAGATTTTTTTTTTTATGCCCAGTTTGGTCAGGTCTTAGATGAGGAAAGTACTTTCTTATTTCACTAGAGTACAGTGGGATATATTTCATAAACAATTGTAATGAAGACTCTGTAGATGTGATTGTTTCCTGAAAATATGCTAGAGAAAGAAAATGCCAGGGATGAAGAGGAACTATATATGACCAAAAGGACAGTGGAAAGCAAGTGGGATAATATTGACCATTAATGATTTTTAGGTTGAAATTTAGATGTTGTAGAAAGGCCTTTAGTAGGATCAAAGTGGAGGAAATTTTGAGCACTTTAAAGTGGCATTTTGTAAGGTTATATGTGAGACTTCGTAGAATGGATTGCTTGCAAAAAAACTTGATTTGAGGGTCCAGAAAGTCTCCTTAATTTGAGTTGAAATGAAGGCTCTGGATACCCTATTTTGTGAAAGTTGACTTGCTAATATATTTGTAAAACAGCTGAAGGTCCTTCTTCAGTTAATTTAAACTCTGCCAATTAAATTTATCTCGGAGGCTGATGTTTCTTTGTGATATCAATGTAGGAGTGACGTGACTGGCACCTATGCACAAGTTGAGGTTTCACTTGTTAACTGCTTTTTAGAAAAAAGTTGTTAGAAAAATGCATAGAAAGCCAAGGTCTCGCATTGTCCAAACAGGTATAATGGCTGCTGAAGCTGGAGGGACCTGTGTTACCTGCCTAAGAGCCAGGCTCTGTAGAGGGATCTGTTTGGCTGGGCTCTGCTGGTAGAGAGCTGTGAGCAAGCTTGGAAGTTGCAAAGTGTAATACAAGGAGGAGTATTGGAGTAGGAGTCAGATTTTGATTGAGACCAATACTCATAAAGGAGATGCATTAACTTAAAATGGTACTTCCATTTGAGACCTTATTTGTACTTGCTTGCAATACACAGGTTTGTTTTACTTGCTTGTAGTTACACAAGTTTTAATTTTTAAGACTGTTTACTTGTATTATATTTATTGACTTGTATTATTATATTATTTATATAGCTCTACAGCATGTGTTAGGTATGGGCATTGCATGTAAGAATTTGGAGGGAGGGGTGAGGAAGAATCTATAATAAAAGTGTGACTGAAAGCAGAAGAAATGCAGGGAAAATCACAAGTAAGTTTACTGCCTAAGACTGAGTAGTCTCAAGAATGTGGATTTCGGGTTGAAATCTGTTCAGCTGCTTGGCTGCACACTTCCTTCTACTTCATTGCAAGAATTTGTAAAATATAAAATAATTAGAGAAACATAATTCTGTTTTGTAATTTAAATTATATTTTAATAGTTAATTAACCTTGTCAGCAATAGAACTGTTTAATTTTAGTTTGAGTTAAATTAAAAAAAAAAAAAAAAATTGCTGCAATTGGAATTTCTACAGAAGTGTTCCTTTTTCCAGTTAAAGTTTTAAAACAATTTAACTATTCACAGGTATTTAGTTGCTTGTGGAATGTTTAAGCGCGGCAGTAGTGACAAACTCAACGTGTTCGAGAGTTTTTAAATCTGATAGCCTGAAGAGAAAATCATCTTTACTTGATGTTTAGGGTTAATTAAAAATTAATAGGCATTAATTATGGTTGGCATTTTACATAATTTGTGGGAAGGATAAGGAGGAATCCTGTAGAAGAAGAAAGAGAATTTTGACTGTAAAACCAGAACAACTACAGGAAATGTGTTTTTTCAAAAAAAAAAAAAAAAAAAAATTACAGAGAATGAGAAAGTTTGCTTTATTAAACTTTTAACCACTATAAATACTGTAAATATTTTTCCAAACTTAACAGCTTTCATAGTATGCATTTAATGGCCTTTTTTTGTTTTAATTTCTTGGTGTAAAAAAAAAAATTAAAAAATAAAAAAAGCAAATGTTAGTGCAGGTTTATTGGGATGTTTGTCTTGACATAGGACCTGCAGCAGCTTATAAAGGAAAGAGGAGGAGAAGTAGATCTTAAACATGGTTCTTGCAGTTCCTTAACCTGGAGTTTTGTTGCCTCTTTGCTGTTGTCAGATTTTGGGAAATGAATGTCTATATATTTTGGCCTCTTTGTGGAGGGAAGGAAAAGAACGCTGAGGTTGCATGTTCCACATGTTAAAGATTGGTTATCTTGATTCATACAATGGGGTATATGACCTTCCTTCTAGTTACTTGGACTATAACTTGCTTATAATTTTGCTCACTACCTTTTTTCTTTGCTCGTTTTGTTTGTTCTTTCTGAAACATATGACCTTCATGCACTGCATGGTGTTAATTTGACTTTGAGTTAGAGAGAGATCTGGTGAGAATGTGGAGAATCATTAATGCAGTTTGATTTAGTGGCTGCTTGGAAATGGTATTTAAAGTAAACCTGTTGAGTGATCTTTAAGGCGGTTACCCAATCAGGGAGCATTTGTTGCATTGGGTTGACATTGTGTATGTAAAAGAAAGATCATATTCTCCGTTACCAGAAGCCTTTTCACCACGGCGCTTTTGGTTTTGCTGTCCTGACTTTTGGCGAAAAGAATTACTGACTCAGCATTGCAGCTAACTTTTAAGACACGCTGTTGAAATAATCGCTTTAGAATCCTTCTCTGTCATTATTCCAAACTTTTTATCACTGTGCTTTGCCAAGCAGTATTTGCTTTACTTTTTGCAGTTCATCTCAAATATTGTCAGTTAAAAGCCTAATATAAAAACTCTTGGTATGTTCTTTGGGCTTTTCAAAATTATATGTATAAAAATATGAGATATGACAAGTAGTAAGTTCTGTTAACAGTTTGCTTTGTCTATATTAAATGCAATGACAAGGGCAAGTTCCTCACTGCTTGTGTGGTATTTTTGTTAACCCTTTTTTATTTTAATTAGCTCTGATCAGTGAGAGAGAGGCAATAATATTAACAGCAACAAAGTGAGACAAAATGCATATATAGTAAGGCTAACCAAATACAACTGCCTGAATTGCTAGAAAATATATTATTGTTTTAGTTTAGCACTCTCTTTAATATCCAGATATTTGTCCCTACTTCCATCCTAGAAGATCTGTGAACAACATGTTAGGAAAGCTTTCAAGTGTTGATTGGGCAGCTTATTGTCAGGAGTGACCTCATGTTGCAGTCTATTTCTATTTAGACTGCAGGGTTTAGTGCAGCACTCCAGAAGTACTGTCTGACAAGCAGCGTTGAATCCCAGCAAGCAGTATGCATAACCAGCAGCCAACATCACGCTTTGCTGTTTTTCAAATGAAGCATTTTTACATGAAGTGCTCATTTGGGATAGCAAAAATAATCAGAATGGCCTGTAAAGTTCTGCTGCACAGGTAAATATATGAAAGGAAAATGTTGCTTTGATATGATTGCAAGTAAGACTTTTTTTAAACTTTAAAATTATGTGAGATTAAATGTATTTTGGAGATACTGTGAAATGAAATAATGTCACAACTAATTTTTTTTAAGGAGAAATAAGAATCTGTGTACAATCAGTAAATTACCAAGAAAAACTTTGAAATGTTTTGTCTCTAATTAATGTATTTTTCTGTCTCAAGGTATGTTTTTACTGGGACTTTTTATGGGTAGGGAGTCAGTGCAAAAGGGATTCTCGGGAGTGGGTTAGCATTATGAAACAAAGATGTTTACCTTTCTGTGTCTTGCTGTGTCATGCTGCATTAAGGCTCTGTGTAGCAGTATAAATTACAGCTTTTAAAAAGTATTGTTGAACTCTGGTGCATCTGTTTGGAAGTTGTAATGTATTTTCAGCTAAGAGCGATTGACACATTTCTTTCAAAAAGTGCTTAATTGCTAAAGTGATTAGTTGAAGACGTAGTAAGAGGATTCTTCAGGCTTTGCAATACTGCTGATTTATGCACATCTTTTGCTGAGTACCTCTAATGCATCTGAAGGTGTTTAATAAAAGCACTGGTGAACAATCCTACGCTGGGGGCTGAAGGTTACGCAGCAAGATGGAAAATTTTGTTGTGAACCATGTCTGAAATCTTTTGGATTCTTTGGAGATGAGTTTGATTCTCCCCACTCTTGACACAGTTCCTCATTGTCTCAGGTGGTAGAATAAAAGGATTCCAGGTCATCAGTTTCCTATAAATAGTATTTGTACTTTGTGCCCTTGACTGAATTTTTTTTTCTCTTTTTTACAACTAGAGTGTTGCAGTGTTCTGTGCTCCGATTGCCTTCCCCCCTGCCCCCCCAATTTGTCCTAGGAGTGACTGTTTTAATAGTAAATTGATTTCAAGGTATACAATTATGTATTAGTACTTTTAAAACATAAGCATACTTTTTGTAATGCAGCTTTTGTAGAACTTACTGAAAATACTGAGATCGGATACTTAAAACTACATTTTTAATCTTTTGAAATCTTACTAGTTTTTTCACTGAGATTCTTGCTCATGCTCCTCCTCTATCTTGTTCATGAAGCTGAACTGATTCACAGCTTCATGTCTTCATTTTTTTAATTTCAAGTATTGTCAAAACAAAATGTGTTTATCAGAAAACTTACTTTGTACAAGTAGTAGGGCTATGCTGAACTTCTATGCACAGAAATATCAACTGAATGTAAGTATCTTAAGTTGTAAACTTTTTCCTACCATTTCTTTGTTTGAAAGAAAAAAACAAAGTGCCCATGTGTTCACCCTCAGTTGTTTGATCCAGCAACTTTGAAATAAGTGGCTACAAGACCTGGCTTCTACATCAGGTGTTTTAATTTTCCAAAGCTATGTGGCCATGTCTGTTTTGAAATAGTAGCTTAGAGCTGCCTGTTCTGTCAAGCATTTGGAATAGATCTGCTTTAGTTTTTCACCTAGGCAAACAAGCACACAAATCATAAAATGAGCTCGATTCAAAATCGGGTTTCCATTAAAAAAGAAAAAAAAAATGAAAGAAAAGAAGTTAAAAACTTCTGTGAGCACCTGCTTGTTCAGTTGTTACATGGCAGTGTTTAAATACAGTGCACTCTGCTATTGGCCCAGTACAAGTTGTCTAAGGCAAAAGGGTATAATTATTTTTAAGTAAATACTTTAACCACTTTCCTTATCAGCTAGTGTTTAATTGAAAGTCCTTTATTGGTTGTGTTTCATCTACTTAGAGGAAGTCTGCTTGAGGTGGTCTAATTATCTACCTCTCTGGTGGTGGGACGACTAATAAACTTGATAAGGTCTAACCTCAAGATACTCCTTGCTGTATTAAAACTATTCTTGGGTAAGCAGAGAGACTGTCTACGATTTTTTAGCACAAACAAGACTAGTTATTAGTCAGAACTATCTTGCAGAGGTAATAGCTGTTCAGTTCTCCAGTGGTGTAGCAAGCTCCCTCGTATTTCAGAGTTTACTTTATGTGTTCATGAAAATAGTATTTAAAATCAAGTTTGGCTGCCAAGAGTGTTGCTGCATGGTAAATAGTAGACTAAAATTTTGGTTTTCAGCTTTTTGGGCTTAGTTATATGTAATAATAAGAAAAAGCATTTGTTTACCTCCCTCTCCACCTGCTAGATGAAATGAAGCTAGTATTTTTTTTTTCTGAATAAGATATGTAAGTTGCAACTCATTGCTGTTTACAGTAGTTTTCTTCTTTGATTTCATTCTTAGCATATTTGCCATCA
>NW_009207341.1:16396-18987 GCF_000690835.1 Fulmarus glacialis | reverse complement strand
GGGCGGGGCAGGGGGGAAGCGGGGGGAAGAGGAAAATATACATTCTAGCTGCAAATATATCTCTGGGACAAGATACCTGCACCACTTTGCTCATCTTGCTCAGCTCAAACTGCATAAAACTAGTATAAAATGACATCAAACTCCTTGATGGGGTATCTGTCTTACAGATATGCTTAAGCAGGATTTTTACCCAGGACCTGGAGTAAATGTATTCACATCTGAATTTCCATTCCATTGAAAAATGAGGCAAGGAAAGGTATATTAACCATGATATCTGGTTTGACCTGAGACTTTGCAAGACATCAGCAGTTCTGTTTCTAAACTTGACCAGAACTACTTTAGACTGAATAGCTAGGTGTCTAACTGCCATAAAAGCATACAAGAAAAAGTGGAGGAAATTTTAAGTTCTTTGATAAGCCCCGTCCAGTTGGATGCTGAAAGTGCATTTCTTACACACAGACTCTGACGAAATTTTGTTAGCTGCTTTCTCTCAAAATGCAGCCAAAAGAGGCCCCCTCATTTTATGTCACAACCGAGCAAATAAAGCAGTCACATAGGTGATACAGAATAAGTTCCTAGTCCTCCTCTGACAAGGTTCAAGCCATGAAAACACTCTAACCACCAGGTTACAGTTCTGTACTAGCTGCTAAGATACTGCGGAATAGTGATTTAGATCGCTTAAAGAATCACCGTCAAAGGTACTAGCAAAAAGTGGTTTTAATAGGAATTCATGAAAGTGCGACTTAACAAAGTTCAACGGCAAGGTTCACTTTATCACTTAGTACACGGATGAAATATACAAAGGAAAATCGAATCAGAATTGAGCTAGAATGATTTATACAGAGACCAAAGATGTGAAAGAATAAGGGAGACCCTCCCGTTGAGTCACGAGGTTCAGAGAAGACCCCCTTGCTTTCTAAACTCCTGACGAAGCTTAGGTGCAGCTGGATCCACTCCTAGTCCCAGACTTGGTCAACGGTTTATGTTTAATGGAATAAATACAAAGAGTAAGGAGATCCTCCCGTTGAGTCATGAGATTCAGAGTAGACCCCCTTGCTTTCTATATTCCTGATGGAGCTTAGGTGCAGCTAGGTCCACTCTTAAGTCTCAGACTTGGACAACTGTTTATGTCTAATACAAAGAGTAAGGAAATCCTCCTGTTGAGTCACAAGATTCAGAGTAGACCCCCTTGCTTTCTATATGCCTGATGGAGTTTAGGTACGGCTGGATCTACTCCTAGTCCCAGACTTGGACAACGGTTTATGTCTAAGGGATTATATGTATCTAGCAACAGCCTAAGGTTCATGGTTCATTCACAGTTTTAAGGTGGATCACAAGATTTTAGCAGCACTTAATCATTGACTAATTTAACATTCACAAAGTGAGTTAATAGAATTTACTACAATCACAATAGTGGCTTAATTACAGATTATATTTACTATCGGTTACCTAACTCAATTCGCACACACACATAGAGACACAAATATATATAAATGTACAAAAGGTATACCTGTTAAAAATTCCCCTCTAGTCCAGTGAAATATTAATGTCAAATGTCTCAGCATTTCCCAACGCGGAGGGGTTGGCCCTCAAGGAGTGTTTCAGCCCAGGTCCCACCATCAGCTTCCAGCGATGGTCCTCCGAATACCGCAAACTCGAGAGCTCGCGAGCTCTGAGTGGCGTCCCACTCAGAGGGAGATTCTGGGCGCAGCCCACTGCGGTCCAGGAGAGCTCAAAGGATCTCACTTAGGACCGCCATTTATAGGTTCACAAGATGATTGGCTTTAGTCATCCGTAAAATTCCATCCTGGCCACAGTCCAAGGTGGTAGTTACTAAAATTCTCAAGATTTCGGTAACAATGGTACCCTTCCACTTGAGTTACGATTCAGACAAGGGTGTCAGGGGATGACGAATTATCCCTGTTCTCATGCCCCACCAGGAGTTCCTGGTACAGTCAGTGCTGTTCCCCCACTTCATCCATGCAAGAGTTCCTGGTCTGGTCAAGGGATGCTTCACCTCCCAACTCATTACACAAAGGCCAAGGCCTAATGTGAGATCATAGAGCAGCCCAGGAGAGGGCGGGGAGCAATGCACCACCACAGATACAGAAGAAAGCTAGGAGTATGGACTGGCATTCCTTTCTCCTAACAATTTAACCAGTAAGCTACCTCTTTCTGGCCCAGGAAATGTTATACTCTTCTACCCAATCATAAAATGTGCACAAGAGACAAGAACTCTTTGTAGACAAGCACAAAGTTGAGGACCTGTACAACCCAAACATTCTACGTTTAACAGCACTGAGGAAACCGTAACATATTAAGATGGCCCCTACCAATTCCTCAACCCCTCCATAAAGGGATAAGATTTCACCACACCTCTGCTTTCAGGTATTTCCTATCGACTTGCTCAGGATACAGACTTTCTGGAGCACTGAAATACACGCTGTCCTGAAATACAAACTGTCCTTACAGACTACAAAAGGAAAAAAGGGTCTTCAGCTCTGGGTTTTATATTGCAGTCCTCCACCACACCTTTGACTTCCAGGTGTTCATGTTTATTGGTTTGAATTCTCAATCTTAAGTGGCATCAG
>NW_009207341.1:930-16365 GCF_000690835.1 Fulmarus glacialis | reverse complement strand
CTTCCACATACTCCCACAGAATATGCCAGAAGAGCACTGAAAAGCCTATGCTTCAAGAACAATCTGATGTGAACTTTACAGTAATAACTTTACTATCTCATTTCATACTGATTAAGTTTTTAGCTCACTTACAACTTGCCTTTAATGAGGTGCTAAGTCTTTCAATTAAAGACAAAAGCTGCAGAGAGACCTTTGCTCTTCACAGATGTGCTACTTAAAGATTTCCCCTTCTCCACTTCCCAGCTGTTAGCGACTGCTTGCCTGCTGGAGGTTGCCACCCTTGCAGAACAGTGTGTGTGAATGATGCCTAACTCACTGCTGGCAAACCAGCTGCATTAATTGAAACAGTTCATATAATGGTTTGAATTAACTTGGTTTGTTTTGCCTGATCTGGATCAGGGAGTATTCCAGGATCACTTTAACCGACTACAACCACGGGAGGTGGAAATTTCAAACCAGCCAAGACAGACACCCACAAGGAGCGAGCAATAATGTCTTCAGCTGATGCTCATGCACTCAAAAGAGAACATCTGTCCATAAAATAAAATGCAGTTTCAGAGGCAGTAATACTGGAGCTTTTCACTGAATTACCAGATATTATAAATTTGATCTGAATCAGGTGTGAATACATAACCACATTTTTATCAAATTAGACATAGTAAGCAATCTCTGATCCAACAGAAAGTTTGAGAACTATGACAAGTTATGTTTGATCCAAAACAAAATTGGCCTGGAAAACCACAGACAAAATACATTAAAACCACTTTGGGTGGGGAAAGCGAATTTATATTGCTTTGGTGATTTGTATCATAATAATGCAGCTTTTTTGATCCCTCTACAAGTACTCCAAACCAAATTTACCATCTTATGGAACCACAGCTTGACAGAAGCTTATTCTGGAGTGCTTCCTATGTTTTTGATGGGTTCAGAGAGGCCCTTCTATAGGAACAAGGGCAACTACATAGAACAAACAAGGGAGGGGCAGCCCCTGTTTGTCAATGAAGCTATGGAGTCAATAGGGCAGATTAGGCTCCTAATTGTAGGAAAATCTGCCAATAGCCTTGTTCATATCAAACGCTGTCTTACTTCATAAGTAAACCCCTGATAATTAAACACATTGAGATCACTGGGACCACAACTGGAGTAAGAAGCATCTCTTAACAGGCAAAAGGACCACAACCTGACACAACATTCATACCTCAATGCAGCTTTTTTATTGATTTACTCTGTATGGAAATCTTTGCACATTGTTTTGATTTTTATATTGTTTTGAAATATTCTGACACACTATCTTCAAAACCCCCCCGCCAAAGTCCAAGCCAAGAGCAAATACTTCCATTGTTGATGTCTTTGTGAGCTTCGTTATTGACCATATGTGTAAGTAAGCCAGTGGATTGAACGCTGCTTCAAGAAACTTTTTTCGAAATTACATCTTGAAAATCAAACATTTCAAAACTTTTTTTATCAAAAATAATAATGCTGCCTAGGGCAGATGATTGCAGGGAATACTTAGATTTCCCGTAAGTATCTCTTGCCTTACCTATTTTGCCTTAACCATTATCATTAGACTAAAATAGCCAACTGAAGGATCAGCCAAAACCAAAGTGACAGAGCCAATCGTTCTTGATGTAGAATGGAAACCAAATCCAGATTAGAATTTTGAATTTATCACTGTAAAGTTAAAAAAAAAAAAGTCTAGGATGAACATCTCTTGAACTATGCAAGATTTAAAACCCTGGTCCAGTTTCAGATCAGAATTTTATTTCAACATTTGGACCAGACTCTCAACCACACTGTGCAGCTCCTTTAAACATCTAAGATTTAAGGAAATCTATAAAACTCAGTTAACCAGACTACTAAGGATGCCTTTAGACAAGGGAAGTCTGCGTATGGAGAAAAGCCCTGCCTTGCAAGTTGTATAGATGTGCTGAGGAATAGTGGGGGATTGTTGCAAGAACACAACTATTCTCTGGTGATCCGAAACAGTTTTTTCATTGACAGGTGAGAGAAAACTTTCTGCCTCCTGGCTGCTGATTTATGGTCCTCTCACTCTGTGCAAATTCTAAAGCTAAAAAAAAAAAAATTACTATTTTAAATTACAAATCTGTAGATCACTTTCTGTTTGTGAAAAGCAGAAAAACAAAGAACTAATTCAGGACTGATGTTTGCACTGCAAATAATCTAGCCTCCACTCTCTCAGCTGTTTCGTTTTGTTTAGGGGGTTTTGGTGTTTTGGGGTTTTTTTAAAAATGTATTTCTATTATTATTTCTGTATTTCCTAAAGGCACTAAAGAAAACCTGGGCTTGAGTAAATCAAGTTATTCAAATACACAAGAAAACACTACCCCATCCCAGAAAACATTTGAAAACTTGCAGCCATTTTTTACGACTGAGTTTTGCACCTTTAGGTTAAATTACTGGGAGCTACATATTGTGAGCATCTTTGTAAATGAAGTCATTATCATCTTTGCACTCAAGGAGATAATGGGACACTCCCTCCAAGAATCCTTTTCTACTATAAAAAAGCAACAGACTTTTCTGCTCCAGTAAAGCAGAAAATAATATTACATACTCTGGAGCACGATCTGCTGGTACCTGACCAATTCTTTAGTTACTAGAGTATTTGATTAATTTTTTTTCTTAGTGAGCAACTTTTATTTTCTGTGATTTGGAGTCTTCGGGAGGGAGTGGAGTTGTTTGGGGGGGGGGGGAGTTGATGTTTTAATAGAAAGTGGAGAAGTTGACTAAATCAAGAAAAAGTACTGCATTTCACAAAAAGAATCATAGAATTTCCAGCCACCCTCAGCATATGCATTACGCACCTATCCCTTTTTTTACAGCTCACCTTTATAATGCACCTGTATCTCAGAATGCACAGGACAGCTCAGAAGCTGTAACAACCCAGCTTTAAACGCAGCCCAGGGCAACAGGGCATAGCCCAGGGCTATGTAGACTCACTTGGGAGGACAGCAAGAAAAGATTAAATGAGATACCAGAGAATAAATGTGGAATGGGGTCTTAATAAACTATGTAGGTTTGTCTCACAATGGCCATTCTCATTATAGCTGCAGTATGAAGCAATAATCCACTCTCCAGAAGTGGTGCCTAGGGAGACAACGGGGGCCACTGTTACTATGTTGTCCTCCCAGTGTCTCCAATATTTGACCTGCTTATTGAAAACTGTTGGCTAGGAGGTTCTATTTGAAATGGCTTCCATAAAATATTTTAAAATGTAGCCTGTGAAAACTGAAATGTTGCATGATCATAGTCCAACAAAACAGTCAGGGTTGTGTTCTCTCTGGGCTCTTCCAGGCAGCTCAGGGGATGCCTGAGGTGCTGGAGCCACCATGAGCTGCAGTTCTGGGGTGGTACCATTATCCTTCTAGGTAGTTGGGGCTGGAGAGAGCCCTAACTATAAGTTTCAGGACAGCTCACCTTCTCCCTGGGAGAGACATAGCCAAGTCAAGAAGCTCAGAACAGGGATTCCCAAAGGAAATAATAAACAACCCCAGAACTCTACCCTAAACAAATTGCTTTAATCACTACTAAATAAAGGTCCTCAAATTCTTCATCCCACTGGAAATGCTGGAAAATCTATTTACCTTTTCCAAGCACAGAGAACATTTTAGAAACGGAGGGGAATTTCAGTTTCCAAAATGTTCTGGTGCTGAGCAAGATTGCTCAGTGCACTTCTGTCTTCCTAAATCCTGCCATTGCTAGTCATTGCTTTGGGAAAGTAAAAGGGGCCAAAGCTCTCCTCTCTCTCTCCCCAAACACACACGCACAAGCATCATAATATCTCCTGGAGCCACAGTGATTTCAGCAAATGTTTTCAATGGGCCCTGCAACTTCTGAATTTTGATTAGTTCAACTCTCAACTCCCAGCAGTATTTCTTCACTTAGCATAAATTATTTATTTATTACAGAGCATTTCAAGGGGACAGAGGAATAATTCAGCTGGATAAAGACATCAACTGCAACAAGGAGAGTGAACCTTCCATGTAGCAAGAGGGGAAAATTTCTGTTTGCAGCTTTTCAAATGAAAACAGGTAGAAAGGTGACTCAACTATACATGAAAACTCCCCAACTTCATCCCTAAATTAATTACTCTGTGGATCAGATCCACAGTTGGTAAAAATAAGCAATATTAAATCTATACTGCTTTACATCAACTGAGGTCCTCTCTTAGCGTTTGAGGGGGACTGAGTTGTTTTCTTGTGTGATTTTCTTTTATTTCCTGACATTATTTTTTAGAACAAAAATCCAGAGTTGTGAGCATCATGAGGAAAGCCATACTATAACATGATTTTATTGCACACCCAAAGCTGTGAAAACCATCTCATGAGACCAACAGATGCTCTCCTCTGAAACAAGCAGGAAAAGGAGAAGTAAAATCTGGGGGGGGGAAGCGAGGTGGACCCTAAAACATTTTTCTTGTTCTAATCTACTGCAAAAACCTGACTGCATTAAGGAAACAAAATATCTATCCAGAGTAAATGCCTGGCACTTCACAGTTTTACCAGAACACTAGAATGTAGCTTTTACTATTTTCACCACACACACTTGCATCTGTGTTCATATTTGCAAAAAAAAATCCCAAGCATTTCCACAAATCTTATTTGATAATATGGTTGAAAATATGACACAGCCTACAAGTTTCAGAATGTAGAAGGGGTTGAATTTAGATATTGGTATACATATGCCAAAGTGCTTTATGTATTCTTCTTGGCTGCCGTCCTTGTATTGAGCTAGGGTGCACTTGCCAATCCCCCAAAAATGGCTTTTTGCCACCTTTATACCTCTGCCATTTGTGTGCAGCATTAGCAGGGGACTGCTTCAGTCATCTATACAGGCTAGGCAGCCTCAGATAACCACTTCCAAAGGTATCATCAGTGGCAGGTCAGCAGTAAGCTGTGCAGGAGTCTGCCCCTCGTTGCACTTGGGGACCGCTCTCACCTACTCACCTGTTAGAGATATTTTGCAGCACCAGCAAGTTGCCAAGTGCTTCAGCTGCTGCTGAAACCTTGTAGTCCCTTGAAGGCAATAATTATTGGAGGCTAATGCTGTCATAACAATCCTACCTTCACTCTTAATCAATATAGCCCAGATCAATGTTATCAGTTGCACTGTGATAGATTTCAAATAACTGTTCGCTTAACTTTTGTCCTGAGATTGAGCAGATAGGGTCAGTGACAGCTCCTGAGGCAGAAAGTCAACAATAACCAGGAAAATGAAATATTTAAAGCAAAATTGTGTCTGACAACTGTGGCAGTAGGACTGAAAAGAGTAAATCGTATTTACTGTCCTTCCACTCCTCTTCCTCTATGTTTCCCTCTTTCCATTCCCTCCCTGCCCCACCTCCCCAGGCACCCAGAAATGCCCGTAGCTCTCCAGAGGCTGCACTGGAAAGCACAGAGCTAATGGAGTTACTGGTGCAAGAACCCAATGCAAATACTGCCATCAAGTGCCCAATAGGCCTGTTCGCAGTGCAGACTCTTCCATCTACAGCTCCGTGCCGAGATGTGGATGTTAATATACAGCATACATCAGTCGTGGATGCTCATACACGAATCTCTCTGGTACAGTGCCAAACAGTTAACAAATCTGAACATACAGGTAAATGCCACCTCCTCCTGGAGACGGCAGAGCTGCATTAGAGTTTAAAAAGTGTAGCCAGGATGGGAAATCATTCTCCCCATGGCCCGGCTTCTGTGACTGTAAGGCCTATTCCATTTCCTGGCATGCCCCAAAATTAAAGTTAAACCCTCTCTCTTGATTCAGCACTTAGGTGTGCTGGCAAGGGCTTCAGGACAAAGCACAGCCAAACGTGCAGGATCGTTGCCAGCATCCGCACGGGCTGGCATTAACGTGGGCGTCTCAGTCGATGCCCCGAGCACAGCGCAACATGGCCCTACAGCACCTGCGAGGAGCCCCCAGCCCACTGGTGACCCCCAGGGCACAGCCCACCCGAAGACCAGCTCCTGGGCCTTGTCACTTCTTCCCGCCTGCTTACTGGCCTCTGGCTCACTGGCACCAAACACCTTTCCCCTCCTTCATTTTTGAGCTTACAGGCCAATTTCAACTAAATCTAACTGAGCATATATGTTTTTTGGAAATTGGTGATTTTCAGTGAAAAAGAGAAACTCTAGCTGAGTTTTTTCTTATTATTCCTGTAAGCCGGCTGCTCCGTAATAAGGATTGGGATCAGACGTCTTCTCATTATCAATAATTATGCTCACATTTTTCACTACGTGTTATTTTAAGCAGTTAATGTACAAAGAGAGCTTTGCAGTCATCAAAAAAATGTGTGTTCTCTGGCCATGTTAATTGTAACACTGTAAATGACTGTATCAGCAGTGTAAACCAAAGTTTTGAGGGAACTGAGTGCAAACAACAACTGTCAGTAAGAAAAGCAGGAGCAGAAAAGATTTCTGGCTAGTCTTCAGAGACACTTGAAGGGAACTGCTTGTGGACAGAAATTGTGTGACTTCTTGAAGCTTAGGAAGCACCAGGGCAGGAGACAGGAAGTTGAGAGGCAGAGAAAGAGAAGAAAGAAAACGTGAAATGAAAAGATTAGGGAAACCAAAGGAATTTAGGAGAAAATTACAATAAATAAAGCTCGAGATTAAAGCAGAAACATGCCTGTATGGGACACTCAAGGTAAAAACATAGGAGAGATGAGATAGATAGAATAAATAGCTTCAATATTGTATGAGGCTTAGAGGTGAAGACTAAAAGCCTGAATATGATGTAGGAAGATAATCAGATAATCAATGTGGTGTTTCTAAATGTGATCCAAGACACTGAACAAGAAGATAATTTTATAGGCAGGAGTGGGTTAGATTATTCTGTGTGTGTAAAATATTAGTATTATGGTAGTTAGTATTACTGGCCATAGTTGAGCTTAGGGATCCTTATACTGACAGAAAGAGAAAATCCTTACTCAGGAAGACTAGACATATAAACAAGCTAAGGAGTGATTTAATAGAAGTGCTGAAAAGAGGAAGATTACAGTTAACCCAGGTAGGAGATACCAGGGCAATACAGAAGGGGGGATTTCAGTGCCAGAGGAGGAGGCGGGCAGGGAGTCGGCTGCTGCTGTGCCTCGGCAGAGGATCTAGGACCAGAGACGACCTCTCCGTCTGGTGCCCTCAGAGGCAGTAGGGGAAGCCAGCACCATCTTTCAAGTCAAACTTTGACTTTTGGTAGGAAAACTGATCAAATGTACACTAAGCAATGCATCTGTCGTACGCATGGACCAGGTATTTTTGTTGTTTAGTCAAGTCAGGGAATGAGGGCCATATTCATGTACAAGTAACAGGAAGAATAATGCTTATATTCACTTTTCAGATCTCAAAGACAGCCCAAAAGACCAGTGCTTACTAACAGTGTCACTTTAGGATAAACAGAGGCTTCCTGCTCTGACAGTCTCTGGTGCATGGCCTATCTGGAGAACACCTCACATATACTGAATTTCTGCTACCAACAAATGTTACTCCTCTGCTTAGAATGAGATAATTTATTGGAATTTGTTCCCCCTCCCAAGAAAGAAAGGGGGCAGGGAGTGCACCTGACCTTTCATAGTTCTCCACATCAATCACTGCTAGGACTGTAATACGATTCCCACACACTGTGGTTTGGTGCTGCCTAACAATTAATTTCATGTACAGCTGGTGCAGGGCAGCTCTGCAATGTAATTTGCTTCCAGTGGAATTTTCAAATATGCTTTAAAGTACTTAAGTGTAAAGCTTTGTAAAATGAATAATCCATCACAAATAATTAGGGCTGCCCCTAGAGGAGTTGGATAGTCAGTCAGAAACAGATGTGTCATGCATTTAACTTACTGGTTATATGTGGCCTGAAGAGTCAGCTTTTCTGATAGAGGCTCCAACTTGGATGGTAGTTAGCAATTCCAGAGGGTGTCAATGGACAATTTTTTCATGTGACAAAAGGCCACAAAGAATGACAAGAATGGAAAAGGAATTAGCAAGTACTTTTACAGTGGTTATAGGGAGATGTGACATTCTATTCACTTTTTTTTTGCATGTGGCATTCAATATTCAACTGACATTTGCTAGTTTTCTGGCACACAAGATCTTTTATCTCATTATGTTCTGCACCCAGCTCCATAATAAACCAGAACATCTTGCTTAGCTGTATGTTTACAATTCCTTCCTGCTTTTAAACTAATCCTTTAATTTTTAGTCCAATGGTAAATAATTCCATTTTTCCTCCACTGCTTCTTTTAAGCAAGGTGTTACTCCTCATACCTATGGAATACGCCCCTGTCCCACCCCACTGTGATGTGTTTGGGTACACAGTTCAGGTTTGGAAATGGAGCCTGGAAGGATTTGAGTTTGACTTTCTTTACAGTACTCTCCTTCCTCTCCTAATTCTTCAAAAGGTCTTATTTATTCACCAGTAACCCTCAAGGATCCCATAGATGTATACAGTCCAAAACATACATATGGAATTTAAAGACATGCAGAGAAATTGCAACCTGTAATGAGATATGCCAAGATTAAAAGAAACTATATGAGTATGGGGGATCAGAAGACTAAAGTGAACAGGAGAATCCTCTATCTAGAAGTTTTGTGCAATATCTATCAACAAGTTACAAAAGTATTTCCAGTGTAAGCTAGATCAACATGGAGTACTAATTCTTCTGCAACAACATTGTTGTGTCATCATCCTCGGATCTAGGTGGCATAATCAGCTAGGGGGAGCTCTGTTGTTGAAAAAGCTGGGAGAAAAATTACACTTGTAATATGGTGAAGTGGGATAGATGACGGCTTTGTCTGTCAGAAACATAAGAAAAAATTGTCTTCAGGTTATGTTGTGTCAGTTTCATGGTTAGGTTGCTTTATCTAGCAGTATATTTAAGAAATTCAAAAAGGTCATTAAGTCAGCAAATATTTAGCTGAAAGGGTACTAATGAACCATCAGTACATACACCCTGCAGTAGGAAACATTAAAATAAACATGCAGGCTAGGAACTTTGGATTTTTTTGAAGCATAGTAAAACAAGATCTGCAAAACAGAGGCTGCAAATATAAACTTCCCACTAACAGATTAGTTGTGTGAACACAGATCTGTTTGCCGAAGGAGGAATCCTTTGGGTGATTATGGTACTGGTTGTCCAAATCCACTTACATCCTGTTAAATCCTTTGCCTTGACAGAGAAGTTGTAGTTTTGTGTCGCTTGGACCTTAAAGATGTATGTCCTGAATTCCTTGGTGGGGAGGGGGTGTTGCAACTCCTTATACTAAACTGTGCTTGGAACACATATTTTTTAATCGTAGGCATAATTCCCGTCTGGGTGTCTTGCAAGACGAGTTTAACTGCTTTCCAGGCAAAGAAAACTTAATGCAGGGGATGGGTGAAATGGTCCTGCTGGGATGACACAGGGCGCAAACATCTCTGAGCTCCAGCATAGGGTTCATTTCAGCTGGGAGAACTGGTCTGGGCAACATTGCTGTGATGCTGGGGCAACCTAGAACTGCCCCAAACTGTGTTTTAGGCCAAGCCCTCCCTGAAAGCTATCAGGATGATCACAGCTTTAGCTGTGTTAACAGCAGCATATTAAGAGTGGTGTTTAGCCACTGTTGGCTCCTCAGCTGTAGCAAAGGCCTGAACTTCTAAATACCCATTAAAAATTCAAAAGACCATTTTAAATGGTGCCTCTCCCTCCCCAGGTGGCAGCAGTTTAAAAAGGTGCCCTGGAGTTCAAACTGAGTGCACGTTGCCCTTGATTGGTGTAGTATTTCACAACCCAAGGAGTTATTTTCTCTTCCGAAGCATATTTCACTTCAACTTCTGCATCTGGTCAATAAATGTAAAATACGCAGATATGGAAAATACCAAAGGGTGCTTAATCATGTCTAAGTATTTCAATGAACTGACTTCCCGATATTCAAAGGGGAGAGTTCTTTTTTTCTTTTAAAAGGTTTTGATGTTCCTATTTCTTTTAAGTTGCATTCAGCACTCGAGAGATGACTTTTAATAGAATCACACTGGGTGATCGCATTGCACCAAGCAGAGAGATGCTATATCATCTCTAGTATACCTAGGGAACCAGCATGGGGGAGAGATTTAGCCCAGTTACTTCAAGTTAATAGGTTATATTCAACATCATTTGTCTTCAAGACTTTATCGTCCATACTGGGCTCGTTTTTGAAGTTTTGTTCTTGCTGTAGACCTACGGAATATTTATTCAAAACCACAGTATGTGCTTGCCCTGCTTCAAAGCCATTCATTCCACTGAACTTGGGATATGTAAGTAAAGTAGGATTGTTTAATGAAGGTGTATGAGTAGTGTGTTTTCCATCCCCTCAGAGGAAGTATCAATATCAGCCAAACAAAAAAAAAAAACACAAACCCAAAAACCCAAGACAAAGCTAATGAGTAAGAAATTTGCCCCAAAAGAACTTGTATTACTGTAGTCGTTCAGCCTGATTAAGTCCAAATTCTTTCTCTACTTCTTCTTGAAAGCACACATACAGTTCACATCCTTGGATAGGCCTTGTTATCTGTACTAGACGAAAACCACTTCTAGTACTAGTATACTAAATGACAGGTACTTAGGGTAGCATGCACCCCAATCCTCTTCCTCCTACCACATTTCTTGTGTTAGTAAGGAGGCTCTGAGGCTGGAGGAATGGAAGCTGGGGATCCTGGTCAGAGCAGTAAATTAGGGCACAATCCTTAGCTCTGTTATTTTGAAAATATAAGCTTGCTAAACTGACAGTGTGGACCAGGTGATGGATAAAAAAGGAAAGATAGGACCTTTTGTTGGCAATTAAGACAGTCTTACAGAGACGACAAGGTTAAACCTCTCACCAGTGCTGCTGATTTTCAGGTAACTTGGACTGCAGGTAAATTTACAGTTCTGTGTAAAAACGTTTAACCTCACTGGGACGGTGCCAGTCCAGGGACTACAATCACCAGAGCTCTGTAAGTAGCATAAGCTATGCTGGTTGTGATTTTTACAGCGGTGAAGCTTTATTGCCTGCGTAATGAGTGTCTCCACAGGGAACCACACTGAGCACTGTATGTTCACGCTGTTTCTAAATTACCTTGGATCCCAATAATATCAATGAGTGATTTACTATTAAACATAAGGAGTATAAGCACAGAGCTTTTTGTGATGTCCTCTTCATTCCCCAGTAAGTGAGGACTCCCACTGGCTGGTTTAAGCTCCTGCTTATCAACGTCCTTCTGCAGTTCCAAGCTCCAGAAACACTATTAAGTGTGTAAAGGAAGCAATAATCACACAGAAGAGTAAGTGTTGTGTTATGTGTATAGCTTTCCTTTGTAGACAGGCATCTAAATACTTTCAGGACTTTTGGTCAGGTTCTTCAGATTTCTGATCCGTGACTGACCTCTTTTCAGTCCTTTTGAAATACTTTGTCATAAGAAAAACATTTATTTGTACTGCTAGAGCTTAAAGATCGGTACCATATTCGAGCTTATATTGCACTGGCAGTTCAGAGCAGGACACCTCTATTTACTTATGTAAAAAGCACTTCAGGAAGTAGGTAAGTATCATTGTTTGGTTTGTAACAGGAACAAACAATCATATAATAAACACTGAAATATTCAAAACTTGTCAGATTCTGACCCCAGTTTTAAACAAGTAAAAATAATTGACATTGTTTTATAGCAGATGATTTTGCTTCAGGAGAAAGACTCCCTGAGCTGTACAGACATTCACAGACAGAATGCTAGTTACAAAAATAATTTATTGTGATCTTTTGCATAGATAGGGTAACGTTTACGTGGGGACCTGAATCTCTCAAACAGGACTGTCAGCCACTATGCAGATGGCGTAGGACTCCCCATTGCAAGTGTTGCAATAGCATCTTCACTGGATCAGAAGAGACTCCCCAAACTGTAGTTGAGGTGAATTCTTACAACCCTAGTGATCCTACAAGGATTATAAGTGTCCTGCTCAGTCCTATGAGCAGGACAGCTACTCCACCAAGTGCATGATCCATTGCTGTGAGCTATTTTTAAGTACCTACAAAACATATTCTAACTATCTTAGCTGTGCACAAAAGACTATCCTACCTTACCAGTCCTACATATGCAGGAACAGTTTCTACTGACTATTCAAATTCCCATATCTATGCACATTTTGGTCAAATCCGTTCTCTGCAGTAGGAATTGTCCGGGGGAGCCCCCAGGATGTTAGCTTCTCCACCCAAGGTGTTAATTGACATATCTCAACAAGCTCATAGAGCCTATCTACTGGTCTCAGCCCCACGGGGTCTGCCGGGTAAGCCCTGGCGCCCGTGGGAATCCAGCACATGGAGAGATCCGGTACTAATTAGGCAGCTGGTTTGAGACAAAGCAAGCTAGGAATTCAGTCAAGTAATTTGTCGCAATTGAGTCCACTCTCTCATCTGCACAGAGACAAGCTGGGGAGTTCCCGTGACTAAGCGCTCCAGGTATGCACACGGGCACAGCCCTTGCACATGCCAGCCACACCACAACTATAACTACAAGAAGAACTTGACTTTCCTCCTTATATCACAATTATAAACTAATTTCCATGGGTTTTGCCACATCTACCTTCAAAGAAAATGCAATATGCATGTATTACTTACCTTTAATTCACTTTCTACTTCAGAGGTCTAATTTTCACAACAGCCGTGGTTGGCTGTCTTGTTGACTTTCTGTAGAATTTCATCCCACTGAACATAAAGGCGAAATTATTACAAAGCAAAAATCAACTGAGTCTGCATACATGTGCAATGCTAAACTGCATCCTGTATGAAGCGTATTGACACAACTGTCCCACCAAAGTTGTCTTTACACCATCTATACGCTCTATTCATGTCTCTAACCAAGACCAGAAGTGGTGCTGGAAAGATTTCTAGCATAAAACAGGTATAATTTAGCAAGCAGAATTTTTAAAAAACCCTACCAACTAACCAAATAAACAGAAAAAAACCCAACCAAAAAGACCAAATGCACTGCCCAAAGAAAACATGGTATGCTAACATTTCAGCTCATCTTTGCATGTGATGACATTTACAGGTTGATGCCCGTTATATTTCTATGCATAAAAGGTTAGAAGAAACAGTCCAAGTGACAGGTAGCCAATAGATATATTTTTTTCCTCAATTAGATTAAGAGAATTATATCCAAATACCATCTATTTATGAAGATATTTTAGATTAATAAGACAATTTTAGATTAATAAGACATTAAAAGGCAGCCTTGTAAGCCTAATTGCATTTTTCTGTCTGTGAGCTTATGTTCACACAGATGTTCCCACCTGCAGATGGCCAAACACTTTCCGAAACATAGTCATTGAACTTAGATAAGATTTCTACCCTAATTAAGTAATTTCCCTGTTAGTGTTCTTTGAAATAATCCTTCCTATTACCTTTACATGTATACCTTTCTTCTTTTATTTGGGTTTTGTTTGGTTTTTTTTTTTTTTTCATTCTGTATTCACAAGAATGTGCTGGAAGCATCTATGTAGTGTTATTTTCTTTTAGTTAGCCTGTGTCGCATGATTAAGATATCACGTAAAATCCTTTTTCTCTGTTTCTCGGAAAGCCTGCTCCCTTTGGGGTGGTCTCTTTGAACTCTCCTGCAGTTGCTGCTAATGTCTGAGAATCAACAGCTTGCTTAGCCTTACACGGCTATTTGTCACAAGGTAAAACACAATAGCCCTCAACGGCCCTTGACTTTCCTCCAAGAAGTCTTTCCTCCCTAATTCATTGCGTTTGTTAAACATGAAGTTCTTTTACATTAATGTTTCCCTCTTGTCAAGGGGCAGCTTTAAGACAACTGGGAAGCATGAAAAAGTTTCATTTCGACTGCCACAGAAAGCCGAGGAAGTGAATAATTTTCTCAGCAGTTAGTCTGCTCAAATATTCACACAGATTTCAAAAGTATCTCAGAGGGAGGGCTAGGAGCCAGAGTAGGAGCTGGAGATTTACTGGGCAAGAGGCAGTGACTGGTGTGGACCAAAGACTGAAGTCACAGCAGAACCTGGGAGAGAAGAAGGCAGCACCTGGCCACTCAGTCATATCATAACTGTGGGAGTAGTATATTTTCATAAAGTTCATCTGGCAAAAAGTTAAAATTATTCTGAAAATGCTGATGGCTTTCCCCCACCATTTATCTATGTAGCAAACAAATTCTCCAACACGTGTTATGAAAGAACTCAAAGTATTCCAGACAGGCTAGATGTCATGTCTTAAACATTAGATGCTCTGGACTGTCCAGCCTTCATTCTCTCTTCCCCCCCCTCCCCCTCCATTAGCTTACTTAATTTTCCGAAAAGTTTAATGATTTTTCTTTTTTAGCAAAGACTTCAGATGAAGGAACAGAACAGTTTGATCAATATCAATGCTTTATGTTATGAGGTATGCAAAATATATGTACAAAAATGGCTGCAAAAACATAAAATGTTTCTTTAATAGCATTTACTGTCACTTTGTACAGATCTAAAAGGTTTTTAAAAATGGAGATTCAGGGTTTTGTGTCCACATTTCATCAAACTTGACACTGTTCTGATTTTTTCAAAACAATGTTTTTATCTTGGTAAGAACTTTTTACTTTCTGCTTCTCCCTGAAGAATGCAGGACCAGTTGGTGGGAATTTTGAAAAAACAATGTTCCCTTTTGGTAAAAATGAGTCCCAAAGTCAGATTTTCAAAGAAAAGTGTGTGCTAAGGAACGATTTTACACATGTAAAATTGTGTTTCTTTCCCAGAAGACAATAATTTCTTCCCTTCATCCTTTATTCTCATGATACTGTGGAGTTTTAGAGTTTCTTTTACATTGGTAACCCAATGAAAATGTTTCTACAAACTGAACAGGCTGAAACGAAGAAGTCTCCAAAAAACTCTCTAAGACTCAATTTAGAGCTTTAGAAAGCAGGTATTCTTTACTGCAGCGCTGGACGCACAGGGGATCGCTCCACCTAGCGTGCGTGCCAAATCACTTAACCACAGAAGTTATATACAGTTAGAGTATACATATTCATTACATTTCCCGGAATTCATTAACATATGCAAAAGTCTCAGTCTTCACACATCCCTCCTTTTCTTTTGAGGGTATATAGTTAAAGCTATATCCCTCAATAAATTAAGCTTCTTTGAGGCTATAAAAGGAGAACTTCACTGTACTTCCCCTTGTATTAGTCTCACCCTCTCAGAACTTTGGTTTCCAATTATAGAACAACATTTCCAAAAATACTGTGTTATTACATATATACAAACAAAACCTAATATAACAATCATAAGAATACCTAACAACTTTTTTACCCATTGACTAAAGTCGGGAATCCATGAAGTTAACCATTTGAATGTTTCCCTAATCCATATGAAGTGTCATCCTTCTGTATTTCATGGAGTATTTTTGTTTCCAGATTTCCTCTAGATCAGTAGAAATTCTACCACTTTGATCTACGTAT
>NW_009207341.1:488-803 GCF_000690835.1 Fulmarus glacialis | reverse complement strand
AAATTCAACCTCTTTAATCTACTTATCCACAACAGCTTGTGTTTAGCATTGTGCATACTCCTCCTTGAGAGGTTAACATCATGACCAAAGCCATTCTATTCCGGAGGCTTATTTCTGCCAATTCAGACGCTTCTTCTTGCAAGGCCTTTATAGCATCATAGGTTTCGTTCCCAATTTTCTCAATCATAGCAGATATGTTTACTATAGCTTTCTCTAATTCACCAACTCCTAACCATGGGAGAAACCATCATGCAAAAAAATGGAACCCAGTGGGTCTCTCTACTAATGGGTTATTTCCACTTCTCTTACTTCTTC
>NW_009207341.1:0-299 GCF_000690835.1 Fulmarus glacialis | reverse complement strand
AAGCCCCCAATATTTATAGTCTTATTACAATCAGAATAATTTCCAACAAAATCAGTCTTTGTTAGGCATCTGATTTTGTCCATTCCTCTGGGGGGGTTACACCGTTGTACACAGGTACAATATTTTTTTTCTGGAGTTGGGGTCTCAATTATCCATTCCTGTTCTTTCATTTCCCTACTTACATTAAAAGAAGTGTTTCTCCACAGAGTGTTCCAAGATATACTATCTGGTATAGGGATTCCAATTAAAGGAACTCCCGTCTTTGAGTGCTCCAGAAAATGAGTACAGGCCCAACAGTC
>NW_009207340.1:86820-113063 GCF_000690835.1 Fulmarus glacialis | reverse complement strand
ATAAAATAATAATATTATTTATAAGACTTTATAAAATAATTATTTCTGTTTGGCTTCTTCTAGTTTGCAATATTACAGGGCATTTCTTCTTTGAGTATGGAATTTCAAATCTCGCTTCTCTTTCCATAGAGAAAACTGAATGCTGTTGAGACAGCAGTATTGAGGTTAGCATCATGGGTTTCGTATTGTGCTGAAGCCAGGTAGCACTCATACTTCATTAAACAGTCTCTCCCAGGTTTAACTTATAACTTTTGGACAATACAGAAACCCACTACACATTATTAGATTTGGAGATATGACATGCTCAAAAAAAGATTTCCTTTTTTCTTTCTCTTTTCCCTATATTGAAATGGGCTTGCTGAAATATGGGATCAGCTGGACTCAGGCCAAAAGCACTTTGAGGCCATATATTTATAATGGTTTTGTTATGAAGAATAGCATTTGGCTAATGGACCCATACAACTGCTAGAAGAATATTGATATACATTCAAATCACAGGTCATATACAAGGGGATAAAGCCATGAAGAATCTTGCAGAAGTTGGTTTGTTGTGTTTAGGCATTTTCTTGCTATTTGTCTGTTTATTATATTTGCTATTTTAAACTGAGTTCAGTAACATAGCAGATATGTACTATATTTTCCAAGATAGTTTCTGGCCACTCCTTTGGTACAAGATACACTTCTTATAGCTCTGTCATCCAATTCAAGCTTTCGTTAAAATGTATTAAACCTTTTCACTGAATTCACTTCTTCTGCCAAGGATGCTTCTGTGAAGTACGTTTTTCACACTTTTTCCACTACGGCTCTTCGCAAAGATTAGGTCATTTGTGTCAACTTGTAAACAGTCTTTTGGCTTATGATTCTTTTCTGTTATTATTATAGATTAAAGTGGTTTTAGTAGCACGGTACTGTAATGTTGAAAGTTAATTAGAATGTCCCAGTTTCAGGAGCGTAGAAATTATTATGTTAAGCCAAAGCGATGCTCAAAGTAGGGTTTTGACAATAACTCGTACCAGATGCTTCAGAGAAAGGTGGAAAAAACCTATACAGCACAACGATATAATAGCTAAATGGGAAGTTTCTTGTTATACCTATTGGCTAGGAGCTTGAATGCCCTCAAGCATAATACATGAAATGTTTGAATTCTTATTTTATCTGCAGTTGTTCTTATATGTATTTAAAAACAGGTATGAATCTTTATCTCGCTTGTGTATTGCAGCATGCCACCTTTACCTGAGAGTATCTTAGTGCTCTCCCCAGGTTAGAAACAACTCTGAAATACTAAGTAGTCACAAATCTCCTTTGATTATTCAAGAGATTCTTCCTTCTATGTGATTGGGAACTATTACCTACTTTTGGCTTGTACACAGAGAGGATATAGAACATACTACTAATGCATGTTTTGGAGAAGTGTCCTCCAATGCAGGTTTAGTGTGGTTAGAGATGAAACTCTAATGCTGTATTCTCAAATCCCAATGTGTGTCATGAGTCTGTTTTGCAAAAGTACCTTGCTTATGTACATGGAAGTGCTGTTCATCATTAGTACATAAGAAATATCACATAACTCATTGCACATGCCAATAAAAATTGTTACCTGAATGAACTAATTCAAAATCTCACTGCTTTATCTGCTTTATTACGTCATGTACTCTGCCTGGGTACATAACTAAAGCCCCAACAGTCTGATACAAATGTCTTCAATCATGGGGATTTTTTTTTGTCCAGGTACATTTGGTCCATTTTCCTGATAGATTGCTTTCAGTTCTTTCTAATTTTTTGTAAGTGGTACTTCAAGAGAAAACCAGAAAGGGAATGTTTGGAAAATATTTCAGCAAGTTGGTTTCTGTGCTCATGACTAGAATATTTGGTGAAGAGCCAGACACACTGACAGATACTCATGTCGAGTATATACGTTCCATAAAGTAACATGAAAGGCAAAAAAAAAATGCAATGACTGACAAAAACAATGTAATACATGACATAGGTAATAAATACAACACAGAAAAAAAGGTTGCTAGACACTTGGAGACAGTATTTGCAATTACTCACTCGCAAATCATTTAATTCCAGCTGTACTGGAGAGCAAGAAACATTATAATCCCAGAAGCAACGTGAAGAAATATGGTCAAGTAGTAGTGAAGTATAGTTTCAGAGCAGTGAAACTAATGAGAAAATTGAGGCTACCCAGAAAAATCCAACGAGTGCTTACGTGAATGCCTGAAGTAGATGCACAAGAGTAGAGTCTACTCAACAGCATGGCAATGTAAGGTGTGGGCTTTATTAATACACCACACAGTTCTCAATGTGAGAGAGCAGTAACCTATTGCTGAGCCTACCAAAAGTACGCAGCTATCTCAGGTACTCCTGGAGAGCAAGCAAGACTTAGAAAGAATAAACTTCTCTCCTCAGTTGCCTCCCAAGAAAAACTTGAAACACAACTGAAACATAGACTTCTACCAATTCGAGTAAAATCCACCAGGAGGGAAGCTGGAAACCTGCAAGGAAAGGCAAAATATGTCTGTTGAAGGTATTGCAAACCAAATAGTTTTGTGCGTAGGCTGGTTTTGAATTCATCCACTATCACTGAACAAAGAGCAAACAGAAATGGCTATTCATTATCAGTTTCAGCAGACAGACTGTCTGACCTATGCTGAACAAATGTATTTGCTCTTGGTGACTTCTGACATACTGATCTTCTGGAGGCATGGAGCCACTTGACAGCATCTTTCAAGTTGCCCCTTTCGGCATGCATGCCTATGGGGTCCAGGAGCTCTTGCAGAAGTTCTGTGCTTGGAGGACGTCTACTTCCCTTGTAGTTCAAGCTACAGACAGTGTCATTCTGACTGTGAGGAGAACAGAATATAATATAGGAATATAATAACAGATTCCTTTGATTCTTAAAGAGGTCTCCTATGTAGGATATCTGCTGACTTCTGAAGGGCTGTACTGAGAGTCCAGCAAATAAAGAGAAAAGCATGAAAGGAGTCCGGTTCCTTCCTACTCTCCAGATGGATTTGGTGCAAACACAATTGCATGCACATCATGATGCAACCTGAAAAAGGTTAGAGATACAAAAATGAATTTTCAAGAGTGAAGAAACTAATAATTTTAGGCACAAGTGTCCCTTCTGTCACTTGGGAGGTCAGTGGCTTTAGAATATGAATCGTCATTGAGTTATACAACTTCTGTCCCCAGCAGACATTTGTGTGAAATACAATCAAATAGCAAATATTAAAAAGGAATTTGTATCAGCCAACAAGGAGCTTAAGCAAGAGCATAGGTTAGCAGAGAAAAGAGGTTCAAGGGGGGAATCAGAAAGTCAGTGTATTGTATGTGGAGTGCGCAGCTTCTCTGTAAATAGCTATCACAAGAAAAAAAAGAGTTTCGTTTTAGAAACATAGAGTCCTTTCAAGTTATTATTCAATGTGTAGTATGTGAAGACAATCTTCAGAGGGAATTACAGCATAATGTTTGAATTCGGTTTTGAAATGCCATTCATATGGAGATATTCTTGTCTCCAAAACTCTATGAATCTGTATAAACTCATCTGAAATGCGACCTCTTCTTGTTCCTGTTGAGATTATGGAAGTATGCTAAAAAAAGGAATAAAGATGGAAATGCTTTTTTCTCTACGTATGGCTTTCACAAGAAAACAAACTATAAATAATAAAAAAATCCCTCAGCAGTGGTATAAATCTGCGTTTGCTGTGAGACTTATCCTGAAAAGTAGTTGGTGGGCTTGAAAAGATAGCTGAATGATTTCTAAATATGAGGGATTGTGGTTGTACCACTTCCAGCAAGTTCTGATTCATAATCCTTTCTTTTTGATTCTGTTTCTTTTTCCAAAGCTTTAAGAACATAAGGAAATCTATTGGTAGTTTAGTTTTGTAATTGTCAAGTCCCCCGATTAATTAGGCATGCAATATAAATGAGTACAACACAAAAGTAAATGTGTGGGAGGCTGATGAGATCATAGTTCTACTGCAGTTAGTTTATTTAATTCTCAGTGAGCCTGAAGTTTGTGGAGCTGTCAAATATTTTTTTTATCAGGTTAAGGAAAAAAAAATTGTTGGGATTCGTGCAGAAGAAACCACATAACCGAAGTCTATCATTGAAACTTTATGCTTCTGTTATACACCATTTATAGTATCCAAGATGGTATTCAAGCAGGATGACTGTACGGGCATTGTAGGCTCTTCTTCCAGAGAAGAAATGGATCATGGCCACTGGATGTGAGAAGGACTCTTGCTCTAGCTGCCAAGCTCTCTCCAGATAGGAAGGAAGCAAAATGACTGACACAGATGCTCAGCACTACCCTATCCGACCTGTCTAATTTCTGCTATAGAATAAACCCTGGTGGCCCAGGATAGGGGATGGAGTCCATCAGTCTAAACAAGCTAGAAAGAGCCGGAGAAAGGAAACATCCTTGCCACGTTTCAGTGCTAAGGAGAAGTTCTGCTCTGTCGTTTACTTGTGTGGTACCTAATGTGAACCTCCACAAAATAATCTCAACAAAATCAACAGACTAATTGCAGAGAAAAGTGTTACCCAATGGGAATAATGATTGGCAGAATTTTGCCCTTAGAATTTAATTAAAGTTATTTACCAGATTTCTGTTTTCAGCATCTTTCTTATGAACTAATTTCAAAAAACAATAACAATTACATATCTGTCAAGAAGTGTGATTTTCAGAACAGTAAATAGCAGCAGTTCATGTGCACTCCTTTACACACCTGTAGGAATTAATTCAGTGATTTACACTGGGAAGGATGGGATCCAAAGAACTGCCCCTGCCATGACTGCTAGAGATGTGTAATGCTCACCTGTACGCTCCCTTAGCAAAATTTTGATAATTTATGACCTACCTCATAAAAGCTGTTTTTACTTGCCTCAGCTGAATAATGCTTACCTTTGCACCAAAAGCCTCTTCTAGCTAATTAAACTGGTTTCTTCGGAAGAATTTCCTGGCCATTTGGTCACATCCATTCAATACAACACACAAGTGGAAAACTCATTTGAGTAACTCATGATCATGGAATCTGGGTGAAATAATTTAAAATGAATATGTGTTTAAAGAAGTGATTAAATATTGAAATTGTTCAATGAAAATTCCATATACCAAATGGTGAGATATAATAGCTATCTGATCTGTTAAAAGGAAAAACCTTTTAAACTAATCGATCTTCTGCACAACAATTTATGTCAGTGCCTTTTAAGATGATCCCTTCTTAAATGGGTAGCTGACAAAGAAATATATCTGATACAACTGCTAAATGAATAGATTTGCAACGTGCTAAGGCAATACATTTAAGAGGTCTTTCATGTATTTTGAGAAGAGGTTAAAAATCCTGGCAGCTCTTAAAAAGCAGATTCTTAAGTGGTGTAGTTTTCGTGCCATAAGATTATTACTGAATTGGCAATTACGGCAAAACATGGTTTCTCTCCTTCTTCTTCTCAAGACTTTCTTTTCAAATGACCTAGGCAAAAATGTTGGGTTTGTTTTTACTCTGAAAACAAAAAAAAAAAAATTAAGCATATTTTAGAAAAGGAGAGACTAGACTGTCTACAGCAGTTTTACAAAGCCTGGAAGCAGTACCTCATTCCCACTCATTCATCCGGCCCATCATGGTCTTGTCCAAATTATCTAGTCTCTGGCTGGCCTCCAGGGCAGGCTGATGAAGGTTTTGTTTGCATGATTTTCTTTGGCATTCCATCATCCGTACATGTAAAGAAGTATTAAAAAAAATTGGAGCTTACAGCTTTTTTGTCCTTAAGAGAAAAAAAAGCTGGTATCATTGCCATTTCAAGAGCATTTTAGTTAATAATATATTGTAAAGTTTTGTCTCTAAAAAGCAATACAGTGATGCATCCCGTGTAAGATGGGAAAACAACTACAATTTTTCAATATAATGTTTGCAGACAGTGACCGGTAAAAGGTGGGGAGTCTTGTAGTACTTGTTCCTGCATATTCAAGTACACATGCTACCTTATATGTAGTATTGAACCAGAAAACATCTGTCCTGAAGAAGAGGAAAAAAAAAGCGTTGTCAGAATTTGCTTCCTTGTCTGCTTCCAGAAATAAGCACTAAAGTACGACCCCTTGTTGGGGACAGACTGGGAAATGCTGGTCTCACAGAGTCTGGCAGGCGTATTTACCTAGAGGTAAATCCTATCGAGGAGCTATACTTTTCTCCTGTAAAAAATGAGCCAAGGCATGGCTATAACTCAAAGTATATCTCTGTACTTAATGAGGAACCACATGCTGCTCACCAGTATGTCTCCATCCAAGTCTGGGTGCATCATCTTTTTAAAATCAAAGAACAGTTGAGATTTAATGTTCACCAGTAAATTTCCGCTCTGCTCCCTTTAGGAGAATGCTTCCGATTCACAGACATCTTTATATTCCTATAACTCTTTATTTTTAGTGTCACTATATTGCGTATGACACCTCATCATAGGGGTGGGCAGCTATCTAAATAAGGTGAACATGCAGGACTAAAAGATGATTTTCTAATCTCAGAGTAAGACAGGCAAGAATGCAGAAATAAATAAAAAAGAATGGGTGAATATGAGAAAGCAATGAGGTAATATTGATTAACATGGTATGTAGTACATCTCAGTGTGCCCATAGCCAATGAAAAACAAAGTCGTTTCAAGAAAAGAGAGGTTTGAGGGACGCTCTGGAGGAGGAGTAGTTATTTTTTCTTATGTTTATGGGGAGCTCCTGCAAAGAGGGAGTGATAGCATGGGAGAAAGCATGAAAATGCCAACTTGAAAAATGGACGTTTTAAAAATGGAGTTTAGCAGTATGATCTGGTCGGAGGTGGGGATACAACATGACTTTGGAGGAGGAAGCAAGAAGTTTGTGTTTGACACGGCAGAGGAAGCAGGAGGGGTAATATGAGCAAGACAGAGGATTAAGAACAGCATTCTGCTCGAGGCAGGCGTGTATTGATAATGCCAAAGTGCAGAAGCTGAAATTCATGATGAAGAGAGCCTGGGTTAATTTCTAGCTGTTTTGATATTTATAATACTTACGCATATTAGTCGTGCTGCGCAGAAAATATCTGCATAAAGAGCTAGAAACTGACGAAATGACAGCATGATGGTATCGTCCATGGTGATCACGGAGCAGAAAGCTTTTTATTCCAGTGAAGCATGTATCCCGGTTACGTCATCCGAGGCCAGAAAGTGTTATGTGTTAATAGAAGATTAGTGATGGGACATAATGTGTGGCTAAAATGGTTAATGCCAAAGGAAATTGCCAGCAACCAAAATGAGAAGAGCGTGTTTTTTGCCAGGTACACCCTGATGAATGGATGATGCATTTGTCGGCTGCTGAGTGGGTTAGCATGTAAAGTGACATTTAGAGGCCCAGTTTTTGCTGCTTATCATCTGGTTTGTTGTAAAATCACTGCAGAGGTTGCTGCTTTGCCCAACCTGGTCCCGGTGCCATGGGCAGAGGAGGAGGCACCGTCTCTGTGCAAGCAGTCAGAGGGGCTCATCGCTCTCCCCTGCCTGGCTGTGGTCCCCAGGAGTCTGGATGTGACCTTGGCCCAGCATCACTGCCCCCATGCCTCATCCTCTGTGCTATCATGTCTTGGCCAAAAATAGAAATGCAGGTGATTTTATTGAAATCCACAGATAGGACAGATGATGCAGCACTTTGAAGTGCTAGAAGCACCTTGCAAAGGTTACAATGACTTACAGGCTGGCGGTCGAGTTGTAGATATTCCACGTAGTATGGAGCATGCATGAAATTCAGATAATCTGAAGGACAGAGTTGTGAGTGCAAAGAGGACACTCCTCGGGAGCAAATTAATAGAGAGATTAAAGATGTCTTCTCTGGTTACTACATATATTGCCAACACGCTAGGGATAGGCATTATAGAAATTGAGATACAAGATAGACTGCCCTCAAGCGAAGAGTGAATGTTATTCTTCAAAGTAAAAACAATGGGTGATAAAATTTCTCACTTTATGTTATGTATCTCATTTTCTAATAAACTAGTGTGCACAGGATACCCGTGCAAAAGTATTTTCCAAGTAAAGAACATGAAATAGGATCCTTTCTTAGCAGAAAACCAAGATTTAATTAACCATTAGTATTTATCACTTTTTATGGATGTAAAGTATTCCAAGACTTCAATCAAGACTTAAGGCCCAGCTTTGACAGATACAGAAGAAAACAACTTGCCATCTAGTTTAATCTTTTACATCGTGACAAATCGTGTAATGCACAGGATAAAGTAATTTCATTATTATAGTTTTTATCAGGCAATTGTCATCCTCATATGCCCATTAGGAGGTGAGGTGACACAGTAAGTAGCTCCCCATGAGTTACGTGGCTGTGCTGGGTATGGAAAGAATATCTGCTGGGTTGAACCCTGAAAGGAGTGATACTCAGAGAGACACAAGGCTAAACTAGCAAAGAGGGAGGGACAGTTTCTCTGTTCATAGTAACCTTTAAAAAGCAAGAAACCTTCCGTGCAGAGCAGATAAATTACACCTTGGCCTCTGGAATGGGATATTGAATGGAGGACAGTAATAGGTATGCGTGAATAGACATCTCTGTGTATCTGAGCGTGGCCATGTAAGGAACCACATTTCTTGCAAAGATCATTTTGAAATTATATAGGATGTTACTGATTTCTTTGCTTTAAATAACTCAGTTTACATTAGCCAGCAAATTACAATGCTCTGCAGTGAAATTATGTGAGTTGAAATAATATATATTTCTAGTGGTTTAATCTTGATATTTGTCTTGAATGGAAAATGAAATACATTGCAAACTCAGGAGTATCTGATTTACATAAAACATGCCAAGTAGAGAGGTAGGGTGTCATTGTTCTGAAATTTTTGTCTTACATTTTATTTTTTAAATACTGCGTTACACTAGACAGATTAAATATGGAAACCAAGTAGTGTCTGGGTTATATCTTTTACCTTTTACATAATCTAAATTCTATTGTAGATGTACGTTTTCACTAAATATATTTTTTTCCACCAATAGAAGAATGGCTGATACAACTTTTAACATACTACTACACAGGCAGGCTCATTGTGTAGGCTAATAGTTGTATTCATGCAAAAAAAAATTGATGAAAAACCACATTTGTTTCTATGGGAGTATTTCCATCTTGCCTCCATATGGAGATGTCACTTTGATGTCGCGTTAGGCAAGGGAAGATCTCCTTCCCTGGCCCCACAACATGCCACTGCTGGAACCGGTCCTCTGCTGCTATCTTTGGAAGCTGTAATGCAGAAATGTCATTAGAAAATATGGGAAGAGGATCCTTCCCAGTATTTATTTTGCAAATTCTAGCATGGGCCAGGCCCGAGTAGCCTGTTTGTATGTATATATGTATGTAGGTAGGTATATTTTTATGTTCTGATGTGGGGCAGCCACCAGGACCCTGTGGGAAGGAAGGCGGTATATCCACCCGTGGCTGTCGCCCCGCTGTGCCATGGATTGCATCTCTGAGCAGCTTCAGCAGGCGCTCCCAGGCTCTGTTTCTCTTCACAGGAGACAGACTCAAAAGCCCACGTATGAATATTTAAACAAAAGGCATTAACAAACCTGCCTGAGAAATGTAATAAGAATGTCTTTTTGAAGAAAATATGCTACCAAAATGACAGATAGCCACATTTTTCACCTCTTCAGTTCCAAGTGCTCTTAGTGTTAATTTGTGAATTATGGTTTCTAATGAAAATAACACTTTATGCAGTAAGGATGGTATTATATTTTCTTAATCTATTTTACAGAAGCCCTTTTGTTGTTTAGGCTGTTCTTATTTAAAAGCTGAGGCTTGTTTTGTATTTCACTGCCTGTCGCCAGCTTGCTGACAGAAGTAAAGGCTATGAATTGGTTAGACCCTACTTTATAATATATTCTGTTTATCATCATTTTTTTTTCATTATGGTGGTGTTATTTTCACCGCTGTACTGAAGGTGCTGTCAAAATTTCCATTACAAATATTGTTTCTGAGGGGTTTGTAAGTCTAAGGTTCTGTATTAAAACTCTCTCTGGCTGAAATTTGACATACAAGTCTTGGTAAAGAAATGTTTTCTTTACATGCAGTTTAAATTGGCTTAGTCATCTTTTTAAAAGAAATTTGCATGTAAGTATCAGGAGCCACACATATAGTACAGTCTCATATATTTAAATAACAACAAAATAAACATCTGTTTATACAAAATGTTTCTGAATTTCAATAGGTATCAGTCTACTGCCACTAAAAGATAGGGAAGAAAAAGCCCTGATAAAATACACCTACTCCAGAAATACACATTGGCAATTTTATGACTTCTAGGTTGCTACAGTAGATTTATAAGGTAATGAGTAAAGATGCCGCGTTCCATGTTTGACAGAGATACAATGCAAAAATGTAGAAGTTAGTAATGGAGGAATAGATACAGCATCGTACCAGCACAAGACAGGCGCTTGTTTCTGAAGGGATTCTGTTGACACAAGCAAGAGCAATCTTTTAGTGACCTCTTATTTCATGAGACATTCGAGATGCTTAGTCAGAGCTTCTCTACATTTTAACTTATAGAACCTAATTTGTCCTGTCATTCCTCTGCTTTCACTGACTTCTCAGGGATGATACACCTGTCTGATGCTTATTCCTGTTGTAATACCTTGTTACAGGCTCTTTCTACGGTTTAGTTCACCCACTCACCCCAAGATCTCATGCTTACTGCTTTTCCTCCTCTAAATTTCAATAACCTTACGATGGCAGAAAAAGCAAACAGCACTCTAAAAGAAAATGATAGAAATATTTTTAATTAAAAAGGTGCAAAATATGAAAAAATAAGTGTAGGATGTACATCAGACTACTCATAGAATAACTGTGCTACAAAAATGAGGAAACACAGATGTTTCTCATGCCTTGATTTCTGGCAGTGTGCAGTTTTCTTAAAATAGAATTAAAGCACGGTAAGAGGATTGAAAAGGGGTGATTTTTTCCCAATTTGTTTTATGCCTTCCCTGCCCCCCACTGAGCCCCAAGACGAAGCGCTATGGGCACCTGCCTGCATTGCAAAGCTCTGCCGTCTTTCAGCCTTGTATACTAAATACAGACTAGAGACAATCCCTCCGGAGCTGCATTGCGTTACAACCTTCTGAGAAAAGACAGCAGAAAAGATTTCTAAACATGTATTTGCGGTCTTTGTTTCAAAGCAAAAGAGTAGTTGAAATTCAGTGGAATAATGGTTTACGTAGCCGGCTGCTGTTCCTCGGTGCCATCCGCTGCCATGTGAGTGCGGCGCGGAGTAACCTGCCTGTTGGAGCATCGTGCGCTCTGGGTTTCCTCTGGTGGGCACGCTGCGGAAGCAATGCTCCCCATTGCCTTTCAGAGACCTCCAGAAATCTTTATAAACTTCTTTCTGAAGGTTTGACAGTTTGAGGTTCCTGTTGTTTTCTTTTTTTTTGCTTTAATAATGATTACAACTTCTGTAACTGTCTTTGGAGACAAAGAAGTTTCCATGGCTCGGAGCATATGCAATATCTTGCCTGATTAATATCAGTATCTATACGTGTATGTGTGTGAGTCTAATTTTTTTGAAAAAGATGGTTCATTACTGAAAAAATCCCCAGTGATTGAAGTATGTAAGAGATATTATGTTTGTTGACAGAGGTAGAGGGGAATATAGTGGCAATATATGGGAGGGCTGAGACTACTACCCCATCCCCCTTGTATTCCTCTAGCCCCCAGAGATGCCCAGCAGCTAGAGGGGAACAGCTCTAATGAATCCAGCAGCACCCACTGGGGGGGCAGATCCTGCTCTGGGCTCATGTGCTCACTGAAGCAGACCCAGAAAGCGTTGTAGTGACAGCAATGCAGCGGCAAGACACTGAACTCCTTTTTAACATCCCCAGCTGAAATACCTACGGAAGCTCCCAGGTCCTTCAGTCAAGTAATAATTCACAGGGTATGAAGAAGAGTAACTAAGATAATTCTTCAAGCAAAAAAAAACCCAGTAAAGGTGCAAAAATGCCCATTTGCTGAGTATTTATTTAGGGGAAAACAGTTCTATATAATGACCCAATATTGTAAAAGTGCATTTTGCTTCATGTGTGTACAGAAATGACTGTACTTCAGGGAAATTCGCAGCTGAAGCTTAATCTTTCCCTAGAACTATTTTGTGAAATGACTGGTAGTTTAATTTATTCCCTCCTATATGTCCTAAAGTCCAAAAAAAATATGCACTGTCAGCAAGGCAAGCTACTGTGGTATCCTTTTTATGGACTAGATCATAATAGAGCATTACAGAGTCTTTCAAGTTCCTTCTCCTTCAAAAACCTTTCTATATTAACATATTTTACAAAAAAGCAAATTCTTTCACTTTTAGAAACTACATTGTAGTACTGAGTTTCAGTGAAGAACCTGGGAGTATAAATAGAATTGTAATGTTGTCTTTTGAACAGTGATTTATTTAATCTTTGAAAGATATTGCATACAGGAATATAAGTACAGAAAAAAAAGAGAGAGCAAATGTGCAAATCTAACAGTAAAATCCAGGTGGATAAGCATAGAGCTATAGTTAGTTCTTTGCAGAATACGGCAGGCGCATGGGACTGACACCATGTCAATAGGGCATTTCTATGAGTCATTTTTTCATTTTCTTTTTCAAGAGAAGAATGAAAGAACTCAGATAAATACTGTGGGGTCATCTCTAGGAATGAGATTCTGCTGGTATGTGGACCTAAATCTAAAGATGTTTCCATAACTTTACCCCTGTAATGGTTAAAAACCTTCCAATTTCCAGTTCCATTTATTAATGAACATTTTATTCTTTTTGTTTTACTCTTGTGCCAATATTGTCTTTAAGTTAAGCAGCTCTTCTTCCTTCCCAGTGTTAAGCTCGGTGCTGTATTCAGAAAGGAGACCGTGTCCCCTCTCAGCCTTTCAGCACCGGTAAATTGTTCCATTCTGCTACCTGTGGACATGCTTTGAACAGCAGTACAATGAACTCGTCCCTTCTTTCCAAACGCTAGCTTAAAAGTTGGCTTCCTGCCACTTGTCACTCAAAAAGCAAACGCAAGAGTGGTTGAAATTGCACAAATGTCTCTATCATTGCTCAACTTGTTTTTGCCTATCCCTCTGGTGACCAGAGCTAAACAGTAACTCCTGATACAGCTGACAAAAAACTGCAGGGCACAGGAAAATTTGACCAAATTTAACATTCAGGTACACTTGTGTCAAACCCCACGGACTAAAAATATTTTCACTATTTCTACTATTAATGATAATAGAATTGTACCCAAAGACTAATCCTTTTTTAATTACCTACAGTTTCTTGTAGGAGGCCAAGTTTTCCATTTGGACGTTCCTTCAAGAACATATCTGAGTGATGTCCACACGCTCCAGTACTGGAGGACCCAGTGGAGGGTGCGGCGAGCATCATTTTAGCTTGCTACAGGATGGACATCAATAATTCTGTTTCTCGGTCCAGATTGCTATTTCCTTCATGTGACACTTCGTGGAGGTTACATTACTCATTCCCACAAAGACACAGGTGCAGTGAGTTCAGTGCCGGTGAGTTCAATACGGTGCGATAAAGTCAAGGCAAAGCAACTAATCAATTTTGGATGAAACACACAAACCCCTCCAAGAAAAATAAAACCCAGATTTAATTTACTCAGTCGTCATCACCGTCAATTACCTATACAGTCTGTTTAATATTAATTGCTGCTGTGAATATACTAGGTTTCTCTTTTGTTATAAAGCAATCTGTGCTCCCCAAATGTAATAGAGGTGCAAAACAAAATTGTTCTGTGTAGAGATACTGTATGTCGTTAGTGGACCAAAAATCAAGGATCCAGATCTTTCAGCTGGAATTTTGAAATTCAAATTCCCAAAGAAACATTTCCCGTGCTGCTCTTGCACGGGTTGGAGGGATGCTTTGATAACAAGCCTGGATTCAGAGCTTGAGTTCAGATCCAGGCTTTTGGCTCGAGACCATCTCTTAAAAGTAAAAATGAAGCAATCCCAAAATATACAACCTGTTTCTGCCACATGAGTTAAAGCAGAAGAGAATCCTTCTCTAATGACCCTGACCCAGAATAAGTGTGAGCCTGCTTAAAAACACCGCTTTACCATTTAGGAAAATTTATGGCACTGTAAGTACTGAACATTTGGTCACAGCACTTTCACTAGAGGTTTGCCTAATGAGTCTGTAATCATCATCTTTTTGCTGAGGATTTTCATCCCGACAGGGTTGGTCTGACATTCACCGAGGCGCTCGCATTTGTTAGGAGGAGGAACCCCGCAGCAAAGAGGCGCTGGCGGCAGCAATTAGGAAATGCGAAGCATGGGACCTCCCTGCCAGGAGGGGGAAGGGAGGGCGGGGGGGGGGGGGGGGGGGGGGGGGGGGGCAGCCGCCGTGCAGGGGGGCACAGCACTGGGACCCTCTGGAAGGGGAAGGCGGGCTGGTGTGATGTGTCCTTATGCCGCTGCCACTCGTATTGCTCACTTCTAGCCTGTGTATTATGAAACTGGGTCTAATGTTTAATTTTGAAAAATGTCTAAGTTTAGTGATAAATATATCCTGTTTAAAGTGCATGAACATATGCAATTGGGCAGAAAAAGGAATGTTTAAACTGATGTTTAAAGACGGTATGGGTGTCTCACTTGCTTTTTCAGAGTCCTGACTCCCCTGAACTGCTGCAAATATATTCCAAATACTTGGAAAACAGCATGAAGTTGTTGAAAGAACATTTTGTAGAAAGGTGACCTCAAAAGTAAACCATTGCTGCAGGCAAAAGCATGTTACCAGGAACTCCTCAGAGACAGGGGTCTAATTCTTCCCTTCCTTTACACCAAAGCATCTCCGCATATTGAGTTGTGATTTACACCAGTGAAGGCTGGCAGAGCTGGTATCCCTCAATGAGAAGGACAAAATAGGAAACCTGTATCTCTACCTTCTTGCACTGGGTGCCATTTCCAGTGGTGGGCAGAAAGCACAGGCAGGACAGGCAGCACTCCTGTCCTGCAGCGTGGGGGCCCTGGAAAAGCTACAATGTGCTTGTGAGGTAGGGAGGAATAATCCCCTCTCCCACTATGTTTTGAAGAAAAACAATTGTCTGAGCCTGAACTGCAGCTCACTCTAGCCCTTGATGGTGGAGAATATTTTAACATTAAAATTTTGCTATGAAAGCATTCTTCTTCGAGGAGATGAGTGCTGTAAGAAACAAAGGGGGTTTTTTTAAACCTAGATTTAGTGTCTTTAAAACTCCTTTTCTTTAAAAATCTTTTGGCCATATGCATTTCCATTGCACAATAGCAGTGCTCACTAAGATGTTATGATATTATTTTTACATTGCAAAGTACAACACAAATCAAACTGCTTTTTATAAAATTTGTTCAGCACAAACTCCCTCCTCAGAGAGACCAAAGAAAATTTGTTAAATGTTTCATGGTTGCCAAATTTGATTCCACCACCAAAAAAACCCCAACCTTCCTGTCAAAGAATTATCACCCAGCTGTCAACAGATGTCACACAGGAAAGGAAGAACGCAACCTGAAAAAAAACCCATATCCAAATTCACATCAGCTTGAATCTTAGAAGTAGAAGCAAAAGAAAAAAAAATTGTTTCAAATAATTTCCATAAAGTTGCATGAAGTGTGGCTGTGTTATGAATGCGGTACTGCAGACAGCACGGTATGTAGGGCATCGGCTGGGCGTGGGTCCTTCAGCTCCAGGAGTGCAAGTTGCATCTCCTCCCACTTGGCCAGTCCTGGGATATTACCTAGCAGTACCCAAAGGCTGTTCGTTGTTTAGAGCATATTATTACAAAGTCTCTTAAACGATCATCCAACGTGTATTATATTTTACCGCATTCTTCTGAAGTCTGTATCAGAGTGAAACTCAAGATCTACAGGTGAGAGACTAGAAATTTGGAGGGTAAGCTATGAGCTTTAGGCCACCAGTTTTAAAGAAAATCAAGTATCTAAGATGTCACTGAGGTTCAGCTCCTGTGCACGGGGAGGGAGCTGAGGGCTGAGCAAGCCATGCAGAGAGAAAGAAGATGGCTCAGAGAGTGCCAAACCCTTAATTGGGATGTACAACACCCCTGTGAAGAAGGTGTTATTATCCCCATTTTTACAGATGGAGAATTATTTTAGGTGTGACTTTTTTCATTTGCTCACAACATTAATTTCAAGAGGAAGAAAAGCCGAATTAACTGCTGTGGCTTCTCTGCTAGAAAGGAAAACAAATAAACGCCTCCGAGAAAACATCTTGCAGGAAGAACAGAGCACTTGCCATTTCTCCATTTTGGTTTCAGAGGTGACTTCTTCAACGGCAGCAATATATCCTGAGAGCCCCAGTGGTGAAGGTAAGGAAGGTAGTCAGCATATTAGGAATTTACAGCTTCTTCTTTCTATTTATGTCCTGTACTATCCTGCCCCAGTCCAGTCTGTGCCCCTGATGGTTTGTCTTTTGGAGGCATTTGTCATATGATGTTGAAGAATTTTGGAAAAAAAAAAAAAAAAGAAAGAAAAAAATCCAGAACATATGTGAAGAATAATCCAGCAGTCATATTGGGCTGATGGAAGTTGAAAACCATATTAATCCAATTTTCTATAAAAAATATAGGGCTTGCATTAGTTGTTAATAAACAACTAAGTGGACAATTAGTTATGAGTTCTTGAGACCACCCCACCTAACATGAATTTGGCAGGCATTACCACAGTGGTGTCCTGACCCCCTGCCAGAGCCAGAATAAAATTCAATATTAAAATGTGAACTGACACAACAGGATGAGATTTGGGTCAAAAACATTTCACCTAGACCTTCACAGTGGTCCATCCCTCCCTCCATGGCACACCCATTTCAAAGAATCTCCACCCACAGCAGCCACAAAGGGAGACATCCACCTCAGTCTTGTGGTTCCTACAGAAAAGGAAATCTCACGTGCTTTTCTACTCCTTATCAGATTTTCTTTATTTTACAATATTTACTCATTCTTTTACTTTTAATCAAAAACACTTCCTGCTACTACCAAGCTTGCTAAGGAGAAACTTTTGTCCACAATTCTGCTGGGATTTGTTATGTACGATCATCGTAGACAATTCAGCTTTTATTTCTGTGTGTCAGAGTTAATTATTGAGACCACATTGTCACCAGTGCAACAGGTTTGTTATTCCATTTTCCTCTCTTTCTCAATATCTAATGGAAAGATGCTGTGATTCTCAATACTTGGTGTTTTGGGTTTTTTTTTTTTTTAATTTTCACTCAATAAAATTATCTGTGTCAACTTTCTGTTGTTTTAAAACTTTGACTGCAAGATTGACACAATTACCACTTTTGTGTCCTCACAGCGAGTGGAGCAAAATATTTCACGATAGCCAGGAGCTAACATATGATCAATCGCACTGTGTCCTTTTCCTTGAAGTCTAATTACGTCCTACCAGCAGGATCCTCCTTCCTCATTGATTACCTCCCTCCCTTTATTTCTTACTGATTCATTTCTCCCATTCTCAGCTTTAATTAACAAGGGTTTCTCTTCTTTTTCCAGACATTCAGAAACTCCTCGACAGGCAATGAGACAGCTGCAATGCATCCACGGTCACATGAAGAGGTAATAGCCCCGCTGGTGTAACTTCTAACCACTGCTTGCAGCCAAACTTTTTTAGCTTTCTGTTAACCTTGCGCGTGTGCACGTATGTGCGTGTGTGTGTATATATGCATTTTTAAAGCACTTCTCCAGAAACCCTTTTATCTTTACAAACCAACAACAGGTCAATGAAATTCTTTTGCATTCCGCAGCTGCAGTCTTCTTATCTCTCATAGAGTGGCAATCATTTTGCTTTCGTGACTAACTCTTTTTCTTTAGTTTGTTGAAAAAATATGCTAACAGCTTTGCCCCTTTTCTTCTGTTTTGGCTCTCTTGGCAGTGGAATGGTGGCAACTGAAGTACTCTGTTTCTGTTACGGACACAGGAGCTTGTTGGAGTGTGAATATACCGCAAGGAGAAAGATATTACCAGTTTTCACAGGTTATATAAATGCTACTGTAAAAATAGCATGGAAAAAGAATCTAATTAAAGACTTATATCTGACAAGAGTTTTGATTGTACTCAGCTAAACCTGAAAGCAAGTACTTGTGTTTGACATAGACTTAAATCTTCCCAAATGCGTACATAAACCTATTGAATTTGAGACAGTATTTCTTTTCATATTGGTGTACGGGTCTGGAAAAATCAAGGCTGGATAAGTTGGCTTCAAGATTGGATGACTTGGCTATATTATTTAGGCACCTTGGGGATGGCAAAGCAAAGTTAAAAGGTTCCTTATGGGCGTGTGGGAGAAGGTTATGATGCTCTGTGTCACACAAAGCCATAAGCAGCAGAGTCGGAGACGTGTGAGGCATAGAGAAGTTGTTTTTGTTGTATTTCTGGAGAGACCCCAGGTCGTACTTTGCTGTTTTAGAAGCTCTTTCTTTAAATGCATAAGAACTACATCAGAGCTCCGTGAAATTCACAGCTGTGCAGATAGCAAACGTAAGAGATACTTACGTTCTACTTAAGACCTACTTGAAATTACAGGAATAGAAATAAACCTTCTTATAGTGCTGGTAACAGCATTGCATGTCTTGATTGTCAGCTGGCACAAGACCCTTGTGTCTTATGTCCTTTGCCTCAGGGATTACAACATTTCCCAGGTTAAATATGACTTGCGGAAATTTATGCTCAATTATTAACCTTTCTTGTTCATACTCACATTCTCTGTTTACCTGTCAGCCGCACACCAGCAGTGCAGCAGTCTGGTACAAAGGCACAGTGTATTGGAAAATATCTCACCACCCTGAAGAAAATCTGAAAGCAGATTTAGAAATCGCATTCTAATTTGTTATAAAAGCAACATTATCACTGCTGGCATGGATACTAATATTTGGATAATAATTAGTTAAATTTCTTTCTGACTGCATTGGCATTGAAATACTATATCTTCAATAGCAACCTTATCTGTGGAAAACTGTCAAGCCTTTGAGAGAAAAGCCAAACAGGGTAAATAAGAAGGTTCAGGGAATGGCAAATCCGTGTTAAAATAGGACCATAACAATGAGAGAAGGAACAGGAGGGGCAATTTAGCAGAATCAGATAGAAGCGAGTAGTCATGAAAAAGAGCTCATGGAGCTTGCATTATGTATAGGATGCACAGCCAGACAGCTGTTTTAGACAAATCTGTTTCCAAGCTCAAGCATAATATTCCAGTGCAACCACATCATGCAGATGATTGAGCAAAAACTGCAGAGCATCGTTTAGTCTCTAACTTTGCAAGCCCTTACTGGGCTAATTAACCTCACCAAAGGCAAACTGTTTGGCCTGTTCCTACCCAACAAATATGTCATATGTTGAGTTGCATTGTTCCTGGTTTTACTCATGTGATGCATAATTTGACAATTTGTTTGTTCTTGTGTAAAAGACCTCGTGGGAGAAGAGCTCCTGCAATCAGTCACCATCCTGTTGATTTAATTCCTAACAAGATCAAAACCAAACATAGTTCCAAATATGTCTTTGCTACTGAAGTCATGTCATCAAAGTAAAAAACAAATAAAACTTTCCTGGCCTTATTTCACAAAAATGTTTTCCAGAGGTACCTTCGCTAGCTGGTCATGATGTGTTGCATCATCTGCCAGCACTTTTTGTTCTCTGGGCAACACTTTCTCCCTTGATCTCTCAGTAATGTGGGCTACAATATGACTTATTGTACAACACTAAGAATGAGAAGAGCTTTCAAGTTTTGTCCCCTCACTATGCATTCAGATCTCCTGAAACAACCCCCAGTTGTCGCATATGTCCAGTCTAAGGGGAAAGAGCCTATTTCACAATGTACAAATGCTCACCAAGAAGCAAAACAGAGAAGAGAAGCAAAGACTAAGCTGAATCTCCCAGAATACAATCAGAAGGAAGTCTGAGAAGCAAAAATACCCTTGCTGATTCCAGAAAACAACCTTAAATTGATAAAGGTCTTGCCAATATGGATCTTTCCTTTCAATCTGGAGCAGTCAGGCAGGCACAACCCTTTCCTGTTGATAAACCTTTCTCTATATCTGTTTTGTAAGACAATGAATACCTACTATATCTACAGTTTGACAGCTTTACAGGTGTAAGATTCTCAATATTGCTGCTCGCTGCCAATCTTTTTATGACCTGGCACTGCGAGCTCACAAATATCCATGACAACAGTCTATACAGTTGATCTACCAACACTAAATTAACTGTGCAATATCAGCAATCAGAAGTGATAGACTTTAATTAAAGGTCCAGTAATGACAGTGAGTTGGTGACTGGCCACAGGCTTCTCCACAGTTTGGCCAGGTAGGTAGATTGCCTATAAAAATAATTGGGCAATCTTCTGCTGAGCTCTTCCCCTGCTCCGTTCTGCTGTTGCCATTGGCACAGCAGCACAGCACCACGCTCCGGTATCGGCTCAGCTTTGCCATTGCGAGTCCCAAATTGCAATCCAAATATTTCCTCTTTGTGGTATAGGAAACTGCTGTAAACCACACATTCCAGGTGCTAGGCGCAGTGTGCATGAGGTGTTTGGCAAGGGATGCTGATGATCTGAAATTTTCAGTCAGTAAGCATAGCAATACCATGATACTTCTGACTAAAGACGTTTTAATTACGAAACAAAAGTTGAGATAATAGGCAACCTGGCACTATCAGACTATGAAAAAAAACCACAGCCAGCTTACAGGGCTACCGAAGTTCCCACAGTGTTACACACCTGACATCGATTCGATCCTCTATTTCTTGTCATTAGGTTTCCCCTGCTTAAGAAAAGGAGAAGAAATGCAGCATTTCTACAGTTCTGCCTCTTTGTATCTCCGTGTATGACAGGAAATGAATTCTAAAAAGCTGCCAAGAAAGCTGTAAAAATGACATTCAGAAGTACTTCTGTAAAATTCTGATTACACTTTACATCTGGTAAAAAGATATGAAGGCTTCACTGATATCAGAACTATCCATCAGCTTTCACTCTGCATAATTATTCCTTGTGAAAGTGGTGCTCAGGGAAGAGGGCTGGAAAATGCCCTTAAGTTCTTATGACCTCCAGCTGTGGCAAGCGTTACTATCAGTGTTAATATTGCTAGCAACTATTTGCATGAAATCCTGGTTATAATGAGATTAATTGCAAGACCTAACGGACTTCATTAAGGACAAGATTTCCCCTAATATCCTATATTTGTTTTGAAATTAGATTATTTAGATTACACTTTCTCCTACTCTTGCAATGTGCTCTTTGCTAAAGATGAAGTCAGGCACCACTAGCGAATTTTTAGTATGTAACCCTTGTAATGTTCATAGCCATCTTTGAGTTCACCATTATTTGCTAGGATGTATTGTACGAGGAGGAAAATGAGATCTTTCCAGAAACTGCATCTTCAGAACGAGCTAATTGCTCACCTGGCTACCAGCAGCTCGTGTCCTGAACACCTCATCAGCTACGGAAATGTGAAACCTGTACCTTTCATATCAGCTGTAGCCCTGCTCCAGGCAGAGGAGGAGACGATGCGAAAACAGCAGCGTGGTGCTCCATGGTTACTGTCAGAGGCTGGTTTGTGTGGTGCGCCAGCTCCCTCTGCTTTTGCTCCCCGTTGGCCAGGTGTACATCAGCTCAATTCATAGGGCAGGCTTACGAGGTGCGTCTCGGCTCAGCACGTAGGCAGACAGCACTCATCTCTCTGGGGTGGGAGCAGAGCCTGGTGGCATCTCTGTGTGGTGTCTTACCTAGACATGGATGGCTATTCGTATTTTGAATGCACCTGAATGCAAGGATGCTCATTCTAAATTTCAGGTCAGTAAACTCAACTGCAGGAGGGATTTTTGTGTTTTAATAGCATTCTTCAGTCTTTTCAGACCAGCGTGGTCTTCACTTCATGTTCTAGAAGTCTTGATTTTATCTCAGTGTGATCAAGAGACATTTAATGCATCATCCCACTGAGGGGCCCATTCCACTATGTAGCTGTTCCTTTCTCCTGCTCTGATTGTGGAGTTTCTGCTGGGAAGAAAAACTCCCTGCGGTCATAATTTTGGAACGTAACAGGGAGAGATGGTGAGAAAGAAGTTTCCTTTCAGAGTAGAGTTTCCATGTTCAAGCTCTATTCACCCACATATATTTTATACACACACACACAAACACATTAGTGTTTATATACACATAAGTGTAACTACAGCACTTAGCACCCCTCACGGACCATCAGCTGCCGCTGCTCCACAGGTTAAAAATAGCTCATGGTAGCATCCTTTTACAAACTACAGCATAATAAGAATACATGTATACATTGGCAAAGACCTACCAGACCGTGGATGCCATTTCATGTTGACTGGTGGAAGAACTGTGTTTTCTAGGTTTTCTGGGAAACGATAAGTTTCTAGGGTTTTATTCAATCTAGTTTAAAAAAAAAAAAAAAATCTTAAACAACTTCCAATGTTCCTTTTTGGAAAATATACTACACTGTAATATAGCTTAAGGGAAAAAATCAAACAACTAACCAACCCCTTGTTGTACACTGAGTATCTATTTGAAAGCTATTTTGAAACTCAGTGAATTGCAAGAGAAAACACACGTTCAGTAAGCAATAGATCTTTCTTCGTTCTAGCATTTCCATTTTATTTATTGCTATCTGGTTATTTTGATCGTTAATGTATTGCTATTAAGTATTCAGAAAGAAACGAGGTATCTTCCCCTTAAGTCAGGAGCTTTTTTCCTTTCCAAGATGTCTCAGATGCCTTGTAGGGATTTCAAGCCTCACACGTAGTATCCATTCATATTGTTTTATTATTCTTCTCTTTTGCTGTGGGAGGGGAGACAGCTATTTGTAAATACCATACCTACACATTACACAATGTATAGAATAGGGAAAGGATCCATGTAATTTAGACCAAACTACAATGTTTTTGATGATTCCAAATCTGCACAGTTGCTGAAACTGTTGCTATGTTACATGAAGACATTTTGTGGCACCAGAAATTATTGAAGAGATTGAAGAGCTATGCCAGATGAAACACAATGTGATGCAATTCCAGTACATCATCTTCTTTTTTTGCAAAATTTGGAAAGGTTATTACAGGTTATTGTAATAACCTTTCGAAGTAGAGAAAAATCTCTTGCTTGGAGCTTAATTGTGAGAAATATAAGTGCCAGCGTATTCTCTGAGGGTTATTTTTCAGTTTTGTTTTGTGTTTTTTTTTGAAAACTTAAATACTTTTCTTTTAAATGCTTCTGTTTATCAACCATGCTAACACAATTTACTACATACGTAAGAAATCTATAAAGCTCACAGAATGATGCTACTTACAGAGATTTTCAGTTTCCCATTTCATATATTTTGTATGTAAAAGTCTAAAAGATAGCTTCCTGCTTTGTTTCTCGAGTCAGGGCATCTCAGGAAGCAGACAATACTAATAAATTCATGCTATTCTGTATTGGAGAATACAAATCTTGAAGATTTGAAAGGTACATTTCCATAACAGAAATAACTATACCAACTCAAAACACACACAAAAGTAACGGTGACATTGCATTCCTTCTGTGTCTGCTGATGGAGCTGAGCTTGTGAAGTCTATTTGAACATGATGGCTGTCTTTAGGGTGAACAGAAGAGCAAACGCTTTTTCCTTCTCAGTTGCAGAGACTGAATGGAAAGTTCCCACTCTGTAAGGTTCCTCAGAAGTGACAGCAATAGCTAAATGATAACTTCTTTATTTGTTGGTGTTTGGGTTTGTTTTATGTGAAAATTGGCAAAGAACGAAGTTGCTCTTGTACAGAGGGAATGCAGTGAAGCTGTTCTATTTAGCAATAGTGAGCCTATTGTCTAAAAAGCCGTGTAATGAGAACAGCAATGCAGGGAGTGATTTCCCTATAGATTTTATCGGAGTGAGCTCCAGTGAGACTGTCAAAAATCCATTGTATAATAGCTTTCATGTTTTCAATGAGACTGAAGTTTTGCTAGTATAACAGATTATTTATTAAATAATTTTAGTAATGATTCGGATTAGGCTGTTATTTGTAAACTACGCTAAGTAAGGCGTAGCACATAACGCACAATCTGCAAACTAGACTAGAAATCAAAATGAAAAAATAGAAAAGTCACAGTTTCTGCTTCATTCTGTTTGGGGGTACGAGTTCATGTCTTCTCACAGGGCATCGTGATGGCTGCCCTGGGCTCAGTGAATCGGTCTGAGCCATTGCCTTGAGCCTTCTGCCCTCGTCCTCCTCCTTCGACAGTGCTCACCCCTTTTTTCCCCCGCCTCACTCTTACTACCTAAGCACAATCTCCTAAACATAAGAGGTTAAATAAAAGCTGTGACAGTGACTAGCAGAAAAACGCTCAGCGACTAAAAGGAAAAGGATGTACATCACAGGACCTGATTTAAAGCTGTTATCACAGTATTAATAATTCGGTGCTATGCCAGTCACCAAATGCTCTCGGCACCAAATACGCGAAGCTTCTCCCCGATCGTCCCCGAGATGGCTGCCGAGTTCCCCTGTAGCAAAGTGGCTGCAGGTAAACACAACAGGGGGTTAAAATGCTAAACACAAGGAAACTCCAGTTTTGCCAAACTCCCGGGAGAAATTTGAAACCATCTTACAGTGCATTTCAATTTCCATATGAATTTCAAATGATACGAGGAAGGGATGAAATTCGAACAATGCCGATTGTCAAATAATTGGGACAGACCTACATAAAATGTTCTAGTCTCCAGAAGATATCCATAAATTATATATCTTGATTTAGAAGGAACATGTGAGTGTCCCAGCAGTACTGATGAAAGGCTATGAGCCTCATACCGATACCGGTAAGTTTTGGAGCTGCCTGAGAAACCAGAGGATTCACCCGTGGCTTAAGAGAACAGCGTGGTACCCACCAGCACAACACAATTATAAGAAAGGACCTGAACATCTTTCCTCTTTTATTGCCATCATGTGAATGATAGACCTTTTGCAAATGAAGAGTAAGCATCATTTGTTTTTGCAGCTGCATAGGAACATAGAGAATTCAACTCATTTTCCTATGTTAGTAATAATACAGACTTTTTCCCTCACAGAAAACAAATAGCGGCAATTCACAGGCCACAGAGGTAGGGCGAGGAGAAGAGTGATGTCAGTCTGTAGAGATTCTTATATAACCACTCCGTAGATGCAGAAAATGTAAAACAAAGGTTGTGTGTGTATATATATACACACCCTTTGTGGGCCAGCAATTTTGGTTTTGATATTGTTTAGATTTACAGTGCTTCTTCTGAGTGTTGTTTGTTGTGCTGTATTTCTTAATGATCGACTTGCTGCAGTAAATAATTCAGGAAATCATCCTGTACTCTATTGTTCTTCGAGCATATGGATTTTTTTTCTCTTCAAAGCTCAAGTTTCTACTGTATGTTGAAATTTTCAAAGCTCTCTGAGGAACTGAATACAGGTTTTGTAATTATAACAATTTCTAGCCTAGCACCTGTACATCTGCTGTACCCTTTAGGGAATAGAGCAAAACAAAATGTATCAATTCCCTCTGGATAGAATGTGACAGGATTTCCATTTTCTATTTTTCCAGACCACCTAAGCTTATTATTTTTAGAACATTATGGATTGTTATTAAGCAGTGGTTGATTGTTGTGAAAACACAGACAAGATGCATAGTATAGCCCTTCTAAACAAAACCGACTGCACAAGTACAGCTCCTTCTTCTGCAGTGGTGCAACTGGATTTTCACAGACCGTAGCAGAAATAGATATACAGGACTTTACAGTATCAGTCTTTTATAGAAAGATAGCTTGAGGTCTTCAACAAGAAACTACTATTAACTGCTTTTGGTCACATAGAAAAGTCTTTCAAAAAAAACCTTTTAAAGGTGTTCTAGTCTGATAAGTGTAACAAATACTGCAAATTTCCACTTTTTTTTTTTTTCCTGAAATAAAACTTATACTGTGTATGCACATATGCATAGGCAATATAAACCATTATATGCAATTGAACGTTATGAAATATTTTTTATAATACCATTCTGTATCACCGTGCTGCATACATATTATTTCATGTGAAAGGAAATGCTGAAATAGTGCACTGAGCTATCAAATAAATATTATGCTCTAAAATTAAAATATTATTTTTCTAGGGGACAACTTTCTATTGCAATTTTTTGAAAGTATGATACAATGAAAATGATCTACTTGATTTTCGCCTGTATAACTCCTAATAAGTACAAAAATTAAGGTGGACACCTAGGAAGGTG
>NW_009207340.1:44010-86789 GCF_000690835.1 Fulmarus glacialis | reverse complement strand
AAAGCCCAGCCCTGGTTAAGTAAATGGCAAAAATCTCATTTCACCTTGGTGCTTTCTCAAATCACCTTTGTCGACTGGTTACCTTTCTGCCTCTGTTATCATTTTAATTATGCTGCCACTGTTTTTTAATTATATGCACACATCGAGTTGTGTCTCTTGTGCTGCTTCTACATATTCCCCCAGGCTTTGAAAGCTGGGAACACCTGATTAAAAAGGATATCCGAGTATTGCCTTCACCGATCCCACTCCGGTTTCTTGAACATTTCAGTGTGAGGGTGCACTGGGAGCATCAAGTCTTGCTCTAATCTCTGTTGCACCGGCGCTTTGCTGTTGCTTGAGCAAGAACAGCATGAACGTGGGCACCACACCAGCCCTGCTCCCCTGTTCTATCTGTGCCAAGCCAGCCCAAGATGAGAGAAGACTAGATCAAACTTAATACGTAGATGATATTGTAAGGGGGTAAAATTATCTGGGTTTTTTTATTACGTATTATTACTGCAGAGTAAATCTGAGTAGGTCATCGAGGTGGTGAAGTGTAGATGTGCAAAATAGACCAGGAAAATAGACTGAGCCCAGCTCGACCTGCAGACATGGCTCCTGTGAGCGCACAGTTACGGGGACCAGCAGATTAAGCCCTTCTATAATCCACCACTGTGGTAACAACGGATTGCGTGTGATTTGCAGTGAAATATTTTGAAAGAGCTTATGATTCATGAAAACCCAATTAAGGGTATATGGAGTTATTGACAGATTTAAGACAGAACTCTGAAACTAAATTTGGGGCAGAATATATGCAAAATATGATTAAGTCTATTTCGGATAGACCCACAATGGTGTTGGTGTTTCTTAAAGAAAAGATGATTGTGTGATGCTTAATTCACACAAAAATGAGTGAACAGCCAAAAGTTAGAAGGAAAAGTGTCAATGTAATTCTTGTAATTGTTACCAAGAGAGCTGTTAATAATTTTCACCATAACACCAGACTATTCACAGCTGCTATCCCTCCCCAGGAGCTACTCTATCTGTCTTTGACCAAAGAGGTGGCATTTTTCAACCCTGAATCAGGCTCAGACCTCACCTGCCCATATAGAGGGACAGGAGGAAGAAGAGGAGTTGCAGTTACATCCAGCCGTACTACCTCTCTTTCGAGGTCCTGCTCCTCCCTTGCTGCCGAGTCCCCTGGTCCTGCCCTCAGACACTCTCTGTTCTTTAGCCATCATATTTTTTTCTTGAAAACCAGGAAATTGGCCTGAGCTGTTTCTGAGCAAAATGCAGTTTGGACAGTGCATTGAATGACAGAGTCATAAAGAAACAAGGAGATAAGAATAACTAAAAGCGAAAAGGTGTCAAGGACAGCTTTTTAAAGCTCTCCTCAGCTATAGGTGGTATGACTGTAAAGGGCTGTTCCTAATTCAATCCAGTTTAGTTTAAATGACTGCTGAAGAATGGTTTAAACAGCTCTGCTCACCTTTGCACTGAGCTGGACTGATATCACTTACACAGTCAATCATTGCATCGCAGCTAGAAACGTTAGGGGTTCAGAGCACAGCCCAAACTGGGACAACTCTCAGAGCTGCCATTAGTCCCTCCATGCAAGAACATAGAGAGCAGCTGAATTACCCACCTCCTGATAATCCAGTTCAAAGTCTTCGTTTTCCTTCACGCCATAGCTTAGAAGTTGTTTGCTTCCTAATTCACTGTGAAGCCCTGGGCTCTTGATTGCCCACCCTGCAGGCATGCTGCTTCGCTCCTCTGATCTCTTCTGGAGCTTAGGCTATTTCTTAAACTGTGTGGACATGCACATAGTGAGCTCAAGTACTGACTTGGACACAATAAAACCTAGTAGCTGTGCTTGTATGGACATGCCTTGGCTAAATTTGCCATATGAATGCAACCACTTTGGTTTCTTTAATCATTCCCCGCAGTGACCAAGGATTATAGACACTAAGTCCTCCGACAACACATGAACTCATTTTGAAGCTCAGTGAAAGGCATTTGTAACAAAATGTTGCCAAGCAGCACCTCTAAAAGAGAAGCAATCAGTATTGTTTGGTGTTCTCAAATGAGTAGGATTCTGCGGGTAGGGGTGCTACAAAATCTAGTACTGAGACAATGCTGTAAAGAACTGGTTGGTGTTTGCATGCATTTAAAATATGTCATATAGCTATGCAAAGTATCATTTTTAATGCTTTCTCCAAAAAGTCCCACCAATTTTTAAAAGCTTTTTTTTTTTTTAAATTTCAAAGAACCATAAAATATTGCACATCAAGAACAAAGCACACATTTCCTTGCATAAATAATGATCCCATATACCAGACCCAGTTTTACACTGGCCCAGGGTGTAAAGGTAGTTTTGGCAATATGGAAGTCTTATGCAAATACTTATTTGCCCTCCTCCAAAAAGGATCCAAGTCTACACCGCTTGTTCCCCACTTCACTCCAAAGCCCTGCTCTCTGGACAGCCCATGTTGTGTGCATCCTGGTTTCTTCCCATGATCCCTGCTTAGCCACGAGAGACATATACAATGCATGGGGATGCAAACCAAGTGCTCTACGGTTTAGAGCTGGCCAAGGAGCAATACCTCTGCCCACTACGGGAGTGAGGTTACCCACTGCCTTTGGCCTGAAGGTCAAGGCTCTCTCCTTGACATGGTCTGCCAAGACAGAGAGAAGCAATTTTCTCTTTCCTCCACTGAAGGGAACTCCAGGAATTGGTGTGGTTGGCATAGTATAGGCAGCAATTGCTGATTAATGCAAGTAGGGACTTCGGGAGATCCTGGGTTTTAGCAGTACTGTTGTAGTCAGCTGGCTTGTGATCTGAAGTATAAAAGGACTATCACGTTCTCTCTGTCCAAGGCTTCATAAAGCAACCCTCTTCTCTACCTCAGAGGACATTGCACTTGGGCAATTGCTTTCTAATCTATGTTTTTGATATCATTCCTGTCACTTTGACATTTGGAATAAAAACCCAGGACAGTGTAAACAAACGTTTTAGCTAAAAGGGATGGCTAAAAGGGATTGATAGTATCAAAAATGGATCTTGCAGTGATGCTCTTTATCTTTTCCCTTCCTCTGCCTTAGAGCCCTTTATCTCTTCCCTACTTAGAGCACAGAGCTTCTTAGTTCCTGCTATCTAAATTACAGGTCTTTCAGCAGTTTGTTAAATGTAAGGAAACACGGATCTTTTGTGTGGTTCGGTAAAGCTCTCATTTTGTTAGTTACTAAGTCAGCACTCACAATACGCTTTTATTTAGTATTTTCTCATATGGTATCACAATGTGTAAGGCATAGCAACCACAGCACCAGAGTAAGAATGAAAAACATGACCTCAGAAAATCAGTGGGGGAGGGGGATGTTTGAGAATGTGCAGAACATTTGAACACAAACTCAGAGGAGACGTTTTTAACCTTTTCACTCATTTTGAAAGGTTTGTCATAGATATGTGGTCCTTGACAATAAATAGAAAGGTAGTGCTTTGGAGAAATGCATCAGATCAAGAATATGGCTAATTGCATTGACAAGTTAGTGATGAAAGCTTGTGTTCTTTTCAGAAATGAAAGATGCCTTATATACCCTTTGCCATGTTCTACTAATTGAAAGTATTTCAGAAATTGAATGCCTTCTAAAAATCAAAGTGGAAAACAATATTGTTATCTTCTGTCTTAAGAGTTCAGCCTGAAAAATTTGCTTAAAAGGAGGAGGGGTGGAGATGGACCTTTAACTCAAGGTTAGAGAGAACCGTCAGAAGTGTAATTTAATGTAGGATATCAAGGGTTAGGTAACAGCACTCTGGGCAGAGATGATCTGCAGATTAAATGTGGACATAGTTTTAAGGTTTTCTTACTCAATTTTTATTCCTTTTCCTGTCTTGTCAGTGGACACAAAATAAACAGTTAGAGGTAAATATAGAAAAACAGCCTCGGGATCTTCACCAAGAAACAAATTAAAATTGCATGCCATTTCTATGTACTTAAAGAAGAGAGGGCAGAGCATTCTTTTCCTGGATTGTTTTGGCAGCAAGTGGATGACAATTGCTCTCCCCTTCTGTAGAGGATGATGGAACTTAATCTGCAGTTCAGAAGATCTTGGATAGTTTTAAACTCATTTTCTCACTCTGAATGTGCACAATGTTTTGAGTATAAAGCACATCTTACACAGACTGGCTTAGTGGTTGAGCATATACACTAATGTTCAATCAGTGCTGATGCTCCATTTTTTATTAATCATTTTTCCTCTGTATTTTCAAAATGGTATTCTTTTTAAAAAATAGAAAGGTCTATAATTCTCCTATTGGGGTTTTAAAATGAGAAGGACTGCATGAATAGTGTTTTTAACTGGTAATAGAGAAAAGAAAAAGCAGAGTATTATGCTGAATTCCTTCTATTTCTTTGGGTTTAAGAGTGAATAGAAAAAATTCCACAGCCAGGAAAGAACAGGAAAAATCTCTGTTTTAACGCTACCTAAAAAAGAAAAAAAAAAAGTCTCCAGTTTAATTTTAGTTTGATCGTGGTAAATGTGATTCCAATTAATTTCACTTAGCAAGTGCAGATGGAGTCAAAATCATACTGATACATCTGAAGAAAAAACTCAAATTTTGTGCTAGGAAAATAATAGTGCCTTGCCTTGCAAGGATAAAGTCATAGTGAACAGTCTAGAATACAGAAGATAACTTCAGGGTGCTTGGGTTTAGGTCGTCAAAAAATACATCTGATGCCAAAGAGCATTTAGCATTGTTATTCTTACACACCAGGTTATGAAGATGAATGCTTAATGAATAAATTCTTAGCATTTACAATTTCTTTTCAAAGCCCGGTGGAATATATTAATTGAAATTTTTAACAGAAGTCAGGCAATTGAATTAGTTAAGCAATTAAGTGGGTCCCATTAGTATTTATGTATATATTTTAGGCTGTTGAATAACTCTATAAATCTGACCATAGGTCAACTTGAGTTGGGGCGGAGGGTATGTGGAAATATCTAGGTACTTTTGAAAAATCCACTTTGCTACTTCTGTACATGTTTACTCACTTGATTTGATCACTTTTGCAGCGTTTAGCCTGTTTAGCCTGTTTTTTTTCTGTGTATAAAGTTATTTGTCTCATTCACATTGATGGTCCAAACTGTGTTACAAACCCGTTCAATCATACATGAGTTTAAGATTATTAAACTCAATTCTGGGGATCACACTCAAAATTTGTTGTGCTTTCTGCCTTTTCCTCTGTTGCTCATCGGCTGTTTGCTGATCTGTGCAAATGTTTCTTCCCTAGTAATGAATACTTATTTTTTCATTGACTTCTTAGAGAAAATACTCCCATGTGCTTGTTATCTTTTTTTCTTCTGCCTGTTCTAAAGATGTTTTTCTTACATAAACAGACTGTATTGCTCTGAACCCTTTGATCTGGAGATAAAAATTCCCACACCAATGACTCTTCTGATTTCCCTTCTGATTTTCAGGGGCACACTTCTCCCCTCAGTCATAGATGTTGTTAAGGATTTTTTTCCCTTCTGTAGTTTCTGCCTCTCTGAACCAGAACTTTACAGTCTGCAGCAGGGCTTAACTCTTCTCATCTGTAAAGGACCTGCCAAGTCTCACTCACTTTGACTGAGAGATGTGTTCACTTTGATTTAAAAATTGCCTTAAAATTAAATGGCTCCACTTTTGTGGCAGATGATTGTGTAGTGTGTTTCAATAAGACATTCAGAATAGTGTTCCTAATCCTCTGAAATTTCATATATTTAAATTGTCACATTTTGAGTCTTGTGGCACGCTCCCCAGATTTGGAGATTTTGCCAGTAAGAAACCATCGTCTTCTCATTTTGCCATCCTCCTCCCTGTTTGCTGTTGTTTGTAAAGAAGAGCTATGGACAAAACTATGCTAGTAACTTCTCCTTTTTTTCTGCAGCGTGGATAATTCTTGGTATTCCACGCCTCATTCTTCATGGTTTAAGGTGTACTCAGAATTACATGGTAAAATCTGAAGTGAAAACCATGTGCTTTTCTCTATCTGTCTTTAATATGGAAAAAAAAAAAGAAGGAAAAAGAAAGAAGAAGAGAAAAAAACCCTTTGGAGTAGAAGTTGACTGTTTTTTTTTTTCTTTTTTATGTAGCACTTACTTTGTTGTTATAATCTACCAAATTAATAATTTTTTTTATCAGTGGATTCCTAACAATGTAACTGAACTCAGGACCTGGTATGTTACTGTTAATAAATACTCTGCTCCTTCCATACTCTAGTGCATCCCCTGAAGATGGAGCTCTGCTGTTTTGGCAAAATCTGAAAAAGACTAAGCAGGATCCATAAAAATCCAAGCTTCATGTATTGACCCCCAACAAAGTTGTCATAACAAGAGCTCCCTTCTATCTACCTCGCCAACTTCTCCGAAAGACTAGTCTTTCGAACTTCAGCTGACTCCCAGATTGTCACCACTATATTAACAAATCCAGGTGAAGCAAAATGCGGATTTGCAGTCAAGAGCAGTTGATCTACAAATAAAGGAAATTAATGGCACAGAAGGCACAAGATCAGCCGAATGTTTAAGATTTCTTGGCTGTCTTGTGGCAGACCAATGACGATAGTCATCACCGTTAACTGCTGATGTTACCAGCTTTTTTTTTTTTTTTGTAGTTTAAACTATGAAAAATTTCCATAAGGCTCTAGATCAGAGGTCAATATTTAAGCAATGGATGTTTGGTTGTTTTTTTTTTATCCTAAGGAGTAACAAAATTAAGGTGGAGAAAAATAAACCATTTTCTTTCAGCTTTCTGGTAACAAAACTCATGATTGTAAAGAGTTGGGCAGAAACTATTCATAGTTTTCTAATGCTTGTGACTATTACTAGTGAAGATTTTGCTGGTCCAGTGACTACCAAACCTTCCCAGAATGGGAATGGCTGAGACTATTGCAGCTGGGAGCAGCAGTGGTTCAAGCACTCCCCATTCCCTGGGTCGCACCAGCCCTTCCTCGACCAAGAGGCCCAGAGGTTTCCGAAACCCAGAGCACTTTTACCGTGATTTTGTAATGAAAAATGTGAGGATGCCAGAGGATTGTCCTCTGCCAGCCCAGCCTCTGAGAACCACTGTAAAATAATGAAGTGCTCATTTTAGTCAGCAAACGTACTGTCTGATGGCACAAGACAGCTGTGAGATTCCTGTCCTTTTTTATAAAAAATATTGTTATTATAATTATTTTGAGATAATTTGAACTGGGAGAGGCTAAGAGTTCTAATTTGGGTAGCAAAGCTGATAACTTTGAATATCTCATGCTACCAGGATAAGCCACTGCAATGCTAATTATAGGATTAAAAACCAGACATTATAAACCCAGGGAGATAGTGCGCTCTATTTTTTTTTTCCCAAGGAAACTAATTAGATTAGGTGCTAACTGCTCTAGAATATTAGCGGTTAGCTGTACGGTCTGTGGACAACTAGAGAGTAATCTGCAGAGTTCTGCTGGTTATCTATGGGCTTAAGTTATTCCAGCTCTTGGATTGCATTAAAAGGCGAAATGCCCAGTAGCTTCCTTAGGTAGTTGTTATATGAATGAGATTAGTGTTCATATCAGGGATAACAGTTCTCACATAATAAAAAAAATGTATATTGTGATTAGATGACATTCTGAAAAGCTTTTTATTATTTTTAACAGTAGCTTTTCAATGAAAGTTTAAATAAAAAAAAAATCAGGTACAAATGCAGAACAACAGCAAATGTATAGACATATGGATCTTGGATGAGTTTCGTTCATGTCTGAAAGATCATGAAGGATACAAAAGAGAATTGTGACATATGGAGGAAGCAGATTAATTAATTTGAAAACAACCTTTGTACAAGGAACAGTTTCAGCTAAAGCAATTAAATTTAAAATGTTGTATAGTTGTCAAGGTTTGTGTAAGGAGAGGGACTCTGAACTGTTATCAGGTTCTGAGAGAGTGCTGTAAAACCTTGTAATCTAATAAGGTAAGAAACATCGATGTGCAATACTTAACAGCCCATTTTACTTGCAGAATTATTCCACGTAACCAAAAACAAACACATCATTCTGCCTGTAACATTTGCACTGATTATTACTTACTGTTCCCTCTCTTTGCCCTGCTGTAATTTCAGCTTTGGGGAAACTTGCATCACTTTCTCTATCATCATAATAATTTTCCCTCTTCATCTCTGACAGCACTTTTCAAATCTCGCTTTCCATTGCTGATAAACTAAAACTATGTTCTTTCTACTTGCTGCCCGATCTGTCACAGCTGGGCATGTACTTGCCCAGCTAACTCGTCAGACACCTTGCTTGACACTGACAATGTTATAATCACCTCTTTGCGTATTCTGCAGTTTCATGACTTAATCATGGGACTGTAAATAACCGTAGAATAAAAAATCTATTATTTTAGATCTTCTTGACCATTATTTATTTTGAGGAAAATACCTTCAAGCCATCTAGTGAGGAGGTAGTCCAATAAAATATTAAGAACAATTTTGTCAATGTAAACTTTGAAATATTGAGAGGGTTATGGCATGTTTTTTTTTTCCTTTGTGAATCTCAGATGCCGAGTAACTTTTGCCTCGAGCGAAGAAAGATTGTTGCCTAAACAGAATGGTAGCCTGGGCACGGCTTTCACCGTATTAATAGCGCTCTAACTCACTCCTCTTCAGCAAAGTGAGATTTGGATTTTGCCCTAGGTTTTCAGGGAAAATCCAATGCCCCATTATGCAAATATTGATAGATCCTCCTTGAACATATCTAGGAAAGAGTTTTGAATTATGTTAAACTGTAGCATAATTTAGTCTGCCTGTGAGGGAAGGTAAAAAAGAGAACAATTTGTATTGCCTACCTTGCTCAGCAAAAACAATGTTTAAGATAGAAGGCTCACAAACCTCTTGGGTTTTGCGTTTGGCATATATTTGGGACTTCTTGAAACTAGCTAACCAATCCCAAATGAAAAAAGAAAAATTCCAAAAAGCCAGTATCTGAATGCATTAAGTACATCTCCTCTGAATTCCCTGCCGAAGTCACTTCAGTCATCACACTCACACACAAATGATATGCATGCATTCTTACAAGCAATTGCCTTTTCCTTTCAAATATTTCTAAAGAAAGAAGTAAAGTTTAATTATAAAGAGATAACCAGAGGTGTTACCCTCAGAATTTAATTATTATTTGATTAAATTTCAAAAAACACAACTAAGCTATGACAGGGGCAGAAAGTATAGTAAAATGGTAATTACGAAATAAGAGATATGAATTAAGATAAGTTAGGAAACATTTTTTAAGTGTATGCCTGTGGGAAGGGGAATGAAATAAGTGAATGTTCTCTCATTCTTACAAAATACTAACATTTTGAGTTAGAAGACAGATTATTTGATGCCATATGCTGAAAGGATATGGAAACCACGCTACCCTTTCTCTTCTGAAACTCCTTTCTGTAAGAGAAGTGGGGGGTTAATGTTGTAAGGCGGGCTTGGCTGTAAAAGCTGCACCCAGTGTTTCTTTGGAGGGGTATCCTGCGAGCACGAGACAAGAAAGTCGTAACTGGGTTGTGCTGATATAGTTCAACCTCTCTAAAGACGGTAACTTCTTCAGGCACTGGTCCTGCATTTTGAACTACCCAAAACTTGAGAATAAAAATCAAACAAGCATGGTGAGATGCACCAATAATGAACCAATGATAAAAGGCAAACAGAGACCGAGCTTTGCACCGTAAAAGCAGGCAGATGTATAAATCAACGTGGTTTCTACAATTTTACTCTCAAAGCCCTGCAGTTGCAGTTAACGCTGACATACTTTGAGCAGCTGGAATTTTAGTCTGCTGGTTTCCCGAAGACAACAAAATTAAACATACTTTTAAGGCTTCGTATTAATGATGGATAGTCTTCTACGCGTCTTCAAATTGTCAAGCTGTTTCTTAGCGTAGAGAACTGCTTGCTCACAGTGCAGAGGAGCAGAGAGCTGAGAATTGGAAACAGGGGAGCCAAGGCTTCAAACTTTTGAAGGTATCTGCCCTAGGAGGCGGCTAAGCGGAGGACAAGCTGAGCTGGAAGCCGTGCCGAGCTCTGGGTGCAGGATGGAGCGGCAGCCCAGCACGCGCGCTGGGGGATTGCAGTCTTCACGATCCCTTCCTCGCTCCCCGGCACAGGGGAACCCAAACCTGCCTCTCGGCCCATCTGCCCGTCCCACCTTCCTGCTTACGCAGATACTCACCGTGGGGTCTTCAGAAATGACAGCAACTCAGTGTTTAGCTTTCAAGACTTGATTTAAAGGTAATGACCCAGGAATGTATGCCGGGAGCTCAATCTTGCAAATCTTTACGCAGGCAATAATCCATATACACAGAATATTCACTCTAAAGTTGGGATTAATTTCACATAAAGTCCTGCTTCCCCAGATATAATTTATAGGAAAACAAATCTGTTTTTTTAGAGTTTGCTTCCTAAAGAGGTCTACCCCTCAGCTAAACACTTATCGCTGTTTCTCAGTTCTTTAGCACTTCAACTCCTTTTTCACTTTATAATCTGCATTCTGGTGTTATGTTAATTTTACTTCCAAATCATGAAGACACATCTAAGGAAAGCATCTAATCCTGAAGTCAATTAATAAATCCATCGAAACAACAATTTTATTAGAACTGGGGAGAGGAGAAATACCTCGCGTGTGTGTCTGCTGAGATTCCTTTGTACTGTCCTTTAATTAAGGATTTAAGAGCTTACAATTATCCAACTGTCTTTTCCCTGAGTTAACTAGTTGTCTTACTGCCCTTAGGAAAATACCAGCTTTTTCCTCCTAGCACACCCAATGGGAGGTTTCCTTGAGTGCAAAGACAAATCTGCCGTTGAGGCTCCACCTTTATTTTTCTAGAAGGATGCACAAGCGTGGCAGTCTTCTGGCACAATTTTAATTCAAATCACAGATGAGTTCTACTTCTACTTCAGTGGAAACATGCTGCTTTTTTGCTAATGACACTTTCTTTCGTAGGCACTGTGCCTAATTTTTAAAGGAATAGGCTTTTATAGGCTGGAAGGTAGAATGAAATAATGGAAATGGTGCATTTATTCTATTGCAGTTTTATTTCAGTTTCACGTATAAAAATGTATAAGGGTCACATTCTAATATCAAATTTTCTGATCATGTCAGACAGGAGCTCAAACGTGTATTTACACACAGTTTCTGTGACAGTGGAAATTAATTGCAAATACAGTTGCTCTGTGTGCAGAAATATCAAAAAAAGAGTCTCGCCTTACTTTTCTCATTCTTTTCATCTGTGAATTACCTAGAAGGGTACAGAACATCGTAAAAATCTCTAAAATTGAACCTGGCATCCTTTAAGAAACATTTTAACCAAGGAATTACTGTGAATTTCAAATCCAGTTGCTAGAATTTTAAGAAATTACTTACGTTTCTTATTTCCATTGTGCCTACAGAAGCTTCCCTAACCCAGTACCTTGTCTCAGGAATATATATGTGGAGAAGTGACTGCATGCCAGAGACCTCTGTGCACATTCATAAATGCGAAAGTAAGAATCCTAATACTTGACACCACATGAAAATACAAAGATGGTTCTTCTATGGCAAAGTACTTTTGGTCTCCCTTCGTCTGTTGCTAGGAGACCTGTTTAAGAATTAATCAGGGAAACATCACAAATGCTGCTAAATCATGCACCACACTACAGATTGAGCTGCTCCAAAAAGATGAGAAAACTTGCTTTTTCTGTTAACCCGGCACAGACTGGTATGCATCAGAATTTCCTTCAGTAAGTGCACTGCTGCACAAGTGCAAAATATTTACACTGTGTCTCCAGCAAAGTTGACAGTTATGTCTAGCCAAGAACTACTTGTACAACAAGGACAAACATAGGCATATTAGAAACTGAAGACGGAAGAATATGCTCAGCCAGCTTCAGGGCATGCTGGAAGCTTAAAGTTGGACTATTGAGTACATTTTTCGTTTAAAAAGACCTGGAGATTATAACAGAGCATTGGTGCCCTGAGAGATACTAAACGTGACAAAAGCAGAGATTGCGTTGTCGTGGCAAGGAGCGACGCTGCGAACTGGAGAAAAGCATTGCGAGCGTCAGGAGGTTGCACCACTTTACCTGTATTGGTAAAGCATTGCGAGCGTCAGGAGGTTGCACCGCTTTGCCTGTATTGGCGTAGACCAGGTTATTCCAGTGTAACTGTTCTTTTTAAGAGCATCCCAGTTCCTAGGTGGAAAGGCAAATAAGCCATTCCTGTATCAGACACTCAAATCAGTCTGGCATGTCCCTGTAAAGGAATTGCGCAGAAAAAGCGTACCAGTTAAAACACACGCGCGCTTCAACTGAATGTTTAAACCATTGCCAAAACCGTATTTGGAGCAGACATGAGATTGGGGCTGGCACAGAAAGGAGGGAAAAGCTGGCACTTTGTGCACAAACTGGTACCCGAGGGCTCAGAAAAAGATGCTAGGGAGCAGGAGGCTGAGAAGTGCTGGAGTGGAGGGTCAGATACTGCGTTCTGCATTTCACAACATATGTTTCATAGCTGTTCAGCCTCAAATTGTAGAAATTAGATCTAAGATTCCTGCCATCAAAAGCCAAAGTTTTACAAAAATAGCTTTTCTTGTGTGAATGCAACCGTGCCTTAACCGAGGAGTAGGTCCATTGTGGTTTTGGATGTAGAAGTGGGTTCGTCTTCTGATCCAAGGGATTTACACTTCAGCCCTACGTTCCAGTTTCAGGATATACTTTGCTGGGATTTTATTTTATTCAGGTAAATTTAAATTTAAATTTTATTTAGGCTCTGACTATGATGGGGGCTGAAATTTGTCCAAGTGCCTTTTGGATAACGAAAATAAGGCCTTGGAGAAAAGCCTGTGCATAGACTCCATGGAAAGAAGAGCAGGCTGGTTTTGCTTTTAAAGCTTTGTGCTGCATTCTGGGGCATTTCCTGTGCCAAGTGCAAAATAAAGAGCATTTTTTAGAAACAGACGGGAAATTTCAGAGCACTGGTAACAGAATTGAGAAAATCTCAACTTTTCGTTTAGTCCTTGGAGGTTACCAGCTTGAAGTCGGCACGTGGGATTGTGACTGCTGCTCTGCTGGTGGTCTTGGTCAAGTTGCCGTCGGACAGATGTCTCTCCTGCGAACCCACCACAGTAGCTGGCAACCTGGCTGGAGATTTGTTTGCTGATATCCATAAAGCTGTTTTTGTTGTGCTAGTTAAAGGTGCTATTAAATACAAAGGAGAAGATTTAGTCTAGATGAAGGAGCCAAAAAATGAATTGGTGTGGAAAGAGAATTACTTGCATTTCTCAATATGTGGCCTTCGCTCATCAGGCCGGGGACACGTTGGCAGAATGAATAAGCAGAGCCTGCTGCTGTGGCTCGTACTCTCGATCTGGAAAAAGAATTGTTTTCTGGGTCTTGCAGCCTGATCTCTGAAGTCACAAAGTACATTTTCAACTGAACAGAAAAAAAGCTATTCCAAACCAATCTTCCCCCCAGTCCCCAAGTGCAGCACACCTTATGTTAGCAGGTACCTTCTGTCAGACAGTTCTTTTGGGGGTGTTTGGTAATGAGAAGAGGAGAGGAGAGGAGAGGAGAGGAGAGGAGAGGAGAGGAGAGGAGAGGAGAGAAAAGAGAAGAGAAGAGAAGAGAAGAGAAGAGAAGAGAAGAGAAGAGAAGAGAAGAGAAGAGAAGAGAAGAGAAGGGAAGGGAAGGGAAGGGAAGAGAAGGGAAGAGAATATTTTCAATGGGAAGGGACCTACAGTGATTATCTAGTCCATTTTCATAACATTTATCCTGGTTTCATGACACCCTGCAGAAGTCTCTCTACATGGATAAAGTCACCAGAGGACAAGAAAATGAAGTTCCCCTTTCCCTCTGTGTGCTCCAGAAAACCTGCTCCCGTGGGCAGAGCAGGGGGTCCTCTTGCTGCTTCAGTTCTCTTTAACTAGCAGGTAAGTGGGAAGACGAGCATGCCGTACCAAACGCAAGCGGGTAGGAGAAGCAAGCAGTTCTTTAAAGGATATTTGGAGCTACTGCAAACTCTCTCCTCATCTGTGCCCACCGTGCGTCAGCCCGCTGTCTCGGAGAGGCTCCAGCAGGCGCTCAGATCTCGCTCCCAAGTGCTGTGCACACCTCAGACTACACGGCTTTGATCACGACTTCATGGCACCTAGTATAAAGCCGTAAAAATCCACACCTGCAGGATCTCCTCTTCTTCCCACGTACGTCACCGGCAGCAGTCCCCCTGATGTCGGTGGGAGCAGGATCAGATAGATGTCTGTGCTCCAGGCTGTCAGAGGAGTACGTCTGGCTTTATAAGCATCTTTTTTAACGCACCCTTTCAGGTAAACATACTGAGCCGCAGTGGCACCAGCTCAGCCTTACAGCTAATAATAGGGAAGCTTAGTAAGATTCAAAGAAGATTAGAAAAAATATTTGAAATAAAACAAAAATACCCCAATAAAATGTCTGCAGTTACACTAAGAAAATAGAAATATATGAGGGTCATAAATCCCCGCACACCAGGAGAGAAGTTATATGGCTGCTCAGGGTCAGGGTGAGCAGTTGTTATAGACATATCCAAGAACTATTTGAGTGGTGTCAGACATCAATATTGGCCACTGTTGATAGACGGATCTTGTGCTAGATTAATGTGATCTGGCAAGGTGAATCCTATATTCCTAATATGCATAAAACGTATATTGGCATTTCATGTAAAAACCCTCCAAAACTAAAGCTAACTTCCCCAGGCTTCAGTATCAAATCTATTAATTTCCATAGGTTAAACCCTAAATCACTTTTGAGAATAGAGTGCTAAAACTGAAAAAATGGCTCTGGCCATACACAGCCAAGGAAATCCTCCTTCTTCCATCAGGAAATTCAGTCACTCTGCTCCATCAGCATCCCATCCATCTCCAGCACATGCTCCATTCCCTGCAACGGGTTTTGCTATGTGCCTTTGAGGAGGATTAGCTGCTAATTTTTGGATGAATCTCTTGATTTTCCTTTTTCTCTTGCACACTGATCCAGGCAAACAGATGTCTCGAACACCTTGGAATATGCCCATTCTCACTCCCGATCCTCCTTCTTTCCAAAAGGTAATTGTTCCAGCATCCGAAGAGATAAAAAGGCATTAAAGGTAATGGCCCTTGTTCTGATTTCACATATGGCTGGGCCTTACCCAACAAAATCCTAATCCCTGTTTTACAGATAATTATGTATCGAAAGTGATAAATGTTCTGTGACAACAATATATTACCCAGAGAATACTAAAAGACTGCTGTATCTGTGAGTAACCAGACATGTGTTTTGAATGCGGTGTTGCGACACACACACATCCGATGCAATATTTGTAGAAGCATTTCTCTTTTCGGAAACTGGATAATAATTTTGTGTAACTCTCAACTGAAATTTTGAAGGCAATTCTGTGTGCATTCAGCACTATTGCATCTCTATAGTTAAATTTTAAACCAGCACATTAACCTTGAATATCTATTAAAAAGAATTTGTAATTGGTTAGATGAGAGATGGCTACAAAGATGGTGCAATGCTGCTTTAAAATTATTGATTAGATCAGTAAAGACATTAAAAGTAAGCATGAATAGCAAGCTTACTAAATGATATTGCCACATCTCCTTCGGCACCAGTTCCTGAAGTAACTTTAAGCGATGTAAAATATATTAACACAATACTAATTTAAAAGAAGAGAACACAGCACACACTTTAAATTCAGAATGAAAGCTGATCAAAATTAACAGGATCTGGAGGTCAGAAACCAAAGGATTCTAAATGCGAAAGCTGAGGAAAACAAGGAAAATAATGTCAGTTATTCAATTATTTTAGCTTTTAAAGCTCTCTAAAAAAGCAGAGTTCAATCTGAGAAATTATTATTGTTCCAGAAAAATAATTGACAACTATAACTTCAGCATATTTAAAACAGTTTGAAACCAATTAGCTTCTCACCTAGACTTGAAGGAAGGCCAGTGCTACTTCTGTAGTATAATGTAATCAAAATCACATTGAAGTATAACAGGAACTGTCCAGATACAATTTTTTTTTTTCAAGTTTCGAAACAGAATTAATTAGATAAGTGAACAAATTTCCATCAGTGGAAAAATCCTTTGTACAGCAATTCAAACTCTATCCTTCAGCCGACACAAAGCAACTTTTTAATAGGTTTAACGTATTATTGAATAATGCACTGATGTGGGAAGAGAGTGGCAAGTATCCAAATATACCCTAAGGGCTTGATTAAAACACATTAAAAATTATGGAGATTTCATATGCAGTTCTATATTTGGGCATGTGAGTGTTTGGCTCTGGGAAAAGTTGTGCACTGCGATTCTCCGGTTGTGGGTGCAGACTGATTTCACCTCCGTGACAGATGTGCACTTGTGCATTTATCCTTTGGTCTTCAGAGGATCTGTATTTCTGAAAATCGTGTCAGCTCTCATTCTTGCTTTTTGGCCATTGGAGCTCCCTCATGTTTGGGCTTGCTAGATCCAGGGTGAATATTGCCCCAATATTGCAGTTCCATTCTGACATGAATGGGAGTAATATTTGCAGTCTAGGAGAAGGCTGAGACCATGGATATGGCAGACCACAGGCTACCCAAGATCCCCGCTCAGTCGTCATCTGGCAGGGCTTCTGCTGCTACGTTAGAGCCACTGTGGCCACATGATACAGAGCTCTAGCCTGGTCTGAACCCACTCGGCTGATTCAAATGTGTTCAGGAATTTTTTGATGGGTTAACTTTGTATGAGGAGACACCGTGCTCATCATTATCGTTGGATGCTGGGACATCCAATATTTGTCTTGAGTCAGTGTCATAACACTGACACAAAATCTATGTTGCGCGCACCAGTTACTTTGAGAGAAATGGAGACACCAGGTCAAATCTGTTGTAAAGATCTGGTATTAATAGTGAAGGTCTACGCCTGGCAGGACCCAGAGTCCTTCATCACTTGAGGGATGTATCTGGCCCTCGCCACCCAGGGTCGAAGCTGTGGGACCATCTTAGGTTACGAGATTCTCCTAGATGCTGCACAGGCTGCCGTATTTAACATTCATTTCTTTTCTGAAACACTTGCAACACTTTTTCATTGATACAAACTTATCTAGTTCCATATGCGTTTTTGCTCCGGCTCAGACTACCTTTCCATGCACAATGACATATGTCTGATGGCAACGCGGGACTGGAAGGGAACACCTGCTTCCTACAGGCCAGGCCCCCACTTCTACAAGCATATCGTGTCTTCCACACATTGACAAAAAACATCTTAAAGAAAGTTACACTTGCGAAAAATAAACTTTTTTGCCAAGTAAGTCCATTGAAAAGCAGTTCTTTGCATAGAGATCACACTGCAGCTCCCAACCCACTTACGAAGAGCACTACATTTTACCCAAAAACTAGTGGGGACATGGTGGGTTTGTGAGTCCTGGTGCAGCCAGGCAGGTAGCTTCTGTCCATACCGTAGCAGCTTTAATCAATGTTACCCCAGATTTTGTGACAGCGGGTATGAGGACATGGGGTGCTCCCACTGTGCTGTGAAACGTTGCTCCTGCTGGGGTGAGAGCCTGGTATCTTCACAGGCATTTGGGCAGGCAGGGACATGAGGCAGAGCTAGATCTGGTGCGAAAACAAGCCAGAATAAAATAATATTTGCTAAAGGGCAGCTGTAATGCTTCCTATGTGGTGGGGATGCCCATGAGGGCTGCACGGGGCATCTCCTGCTGTGTGTGTGCCCACTGCCCCAGTGCCAGCACTGGGCTGGCACGTCCTCTGCCAGCCTCTGGAGGAAATAAGGCTCAGAAAGATTTTACCAACAAGAATAAGGTTGGTGGGGATGGACCTCACTATTCCCAAGGAAAGAGCTGCCTCTGCTACATTTAATTTAAATGCTGTTAGTCATGTGTATATTACATTTGTATACTATATCAGAGCTTGGTGCTATGAATAAATATGAAGACATAAACAAGGTCATTTATGTGAAGCCAACAGCAATATTACTGCTGGAGAAAGACACGTGCAAAAATAGCAAATAAAACTTTTAAGTGTAGTGACTAGAGGATGTTGTTAATGAAGAAATAAAACTTACTTTCTTTTCCAGTATTGTCACTGATGCTTTAACTTCTGATATCTTAAGCATATCTTCCCTTGAATAATATTTTCATTTTCTGAAAACAATTTGTTATCCAGAAAACATTAAACACTAGCAAAATCAGGCTGTACTGACTTTGATGCATGATCTGCAGAGTTACAAGAAGTATGGATACTCAAGATTTCAATAAACAAACAGATGAACCTTCATAGAAAAGAATGAAGCTATTTTTTTTTAATAAATGTGACATTGGATTCATAAAAATAGAAAAACAAAGAAGACCAACCGGAATGAGACATGGAGCTTCCTGCTAGGAGTTGTGTGCCAGTTTGACAATTAATTGATTCGGACTGATTGGTGACTTGGCAGGTACCATCAACACAGTTTCCTGCAATCTGCCAGTCCAACCATCCAAAGGATGTTACTGGATTCTGCCCCACTCTGTTCTCTCCCCCATCTGCTGTGTTATGCAAGATGAGACACAGCAGTCCTAGAGAATTTAGAAAGTATAATAGATAAAAGAAAAAGCATCTTCCACCTTACGCTCAGCATAATATTGTAGGATCACAGTACATTTAAAATGAAGATACAGTAAGGGAAATTCCTGCCTACTTTCTGAAAACTTGAGGAGCTTTTACCACATAGAAATTGGAGGGGAACAGCTGCACTTTTTCAAAGCAATAATCCGAGAATAATGCAATAATCAATTTTATCAGATTCTCTACATATTCATTGTGGCTTCTTAGTGGAAACTGTGCTTTACATTTTAAAAGCGCATTAATACACTGATTTTCCTAAGGTAAATAAGTATCCTCTGCATTTCCTAGGCAACCACAGATTTTTAACACCATTAAGATGAAGTACCTATCTGACTTGTGAGGGCATCCATGGTGTCAGCATAGATTATTCACACTTTTCAGCCGAGAGGAACACCTCTGGAACTGACACGAGGGCATGCCTTTAGAGGTACACGCTGAGTTCTCCTAAAATATGAAGTGCCTCAAAGCTGCCAGAAACTACCATGGGAGATCTAAGGCTTACCAGACCCATCTTTGCCAATCACACAAGCTCCCAAGAAATCTTCTGAAAAGGCCCCAGCAAGTGCCCGAACACCGCTGCCAGATCCAGCTGTTGAGTGCCGACAGCCTGCTCCCTTTTTTGGGTTACTGCCTGGGTAACACCGCTCGTGGCCTGCCCTGCACATGCCACACCAGACACATCAGCCTTGGATATCTCCAGCAGGACAGAGCAGACTGGAGTTCAGGAAGGAGTGTGGCCTCTGCAGACGACAAGGCAAGGGATGGGTTGTGTGGCTATTTCCATGCCAGACGCTCCATGAAAGCCCACCTGCACACCAGCTGCTGGGGTGCCTTGCTGGTCGGGGGGTCTCCTCCACCCATGCCTGGTGCAGATGTGATATAGGGTGGCTTGCCCTGGAAGAGAAGATGCTGGCCACCACGCGGAGTGCATGCATTAACAACACCTGAGCTGGTGCAGCATGGGCTCCTCAGGTGGCAACGGCTCTGCATGTGGCTTGTGCTCCTGCTGGTAGTGGGAATGCCAGGGAGAAGCATGGGGCAATCATGCTGTACGTGTGAATGAAAAATACCTCACAAAATGGACAAATCAAGGTTCAGTAGGTCAGGGACAATCCTACCCAGTGTCTGTGGTGGTATGGCTGCCCCAGGAGTCCCCAGTCTGCAGTTTCAGGTGCATTTGCTTACCTCATGAAAAAGCCACATGGGCCCCTGGCTGGTCTCTTCCTCCAAAGCTGTAGAGATACGCTGGGTCTGGGCACTGAGATTTCATTTAATGCTGAGGTTCATAACAGGGAGAGCACTAACATCATGTCTTTTGAGAAAAGGGGGTGATGTAGGTCGCAAGCTCTTCACAGTTCAGAAAGGTCCTGTGCAGCAGAAAGGCTAGAAAGGTCCAAAGGAGCACGTGCCAAACTGTTTCATGATACCTAAAGCATCGGGCACTGTCTCAGTGCAGCACAGAGGGAGACAGGACACTCCAGAAGTGACCTCAACCTCTGACGTGTGGGGATGTTTGATATTGCAGCCTACCCTGCTGAATGATGGATAGCACTTGGGGGTGCCATTAAGGAGCAGAGTCTGCTTAGCCAGTAAGACTTTCCATCGACTTTTATAGATTGGTACTGTTCAAACATTTTTAATATTTACATTGGAAGATTTCCTAAAAGTCTAGAAAAGAGGCCGTAACCATCAGTTGCAGACTGATATTCCAGTTGTACAGATAATGGAGCCGAGGAAGGAAGAAATGAATTTGGCATTTGATTTTGGCTAAAGTTTTATTCAGCGTAGAACAAAATCAGTTTAGAGCAAAATTCAACCTACTGATCTTTATTATTTCTTGCTTGTCCTTGTCGGTATTTGTCTGGAAAGTATCTTCCACAGGCAATATGTCTAAATATTGTCTTTGAAAGAGTGAAACACTGATGTTTAACTATGAAACAGCTGAAAAAGTAGGAAGGGAGAAATTGTTCTTTGTATAAGGGATGGCTTGAATGAAAACAAAAATCCCCTACAGGCACTCGCAGGGTGTGAGTATGGGTGGATGGGCAGCACTGGCATCACCGGTGGAAGACAGAACAGAGATCTCGGGTCACTTCCACTATGAAGGGAGGAGAGATGGCTGCTCTTAGAAGTCCTCCTCTTACCCACTCATTCCTTGTTTTCAGTAGATTTTTTAGCATCCTGAAGAAGTTTATTGAAGCAGAAGGGAACCACTGAGGCTACCGAGGTGCCACTCTCCCAGCCCTGGGCTGAAGCAGCCCTCTCGGCTTCACAAAAGGTACATCTGTCGAGACACAATTTATTTAGCAGAACATCCATAAGATCTAGGCAACTCTTACCATAATTACTCAAACAATTACCCTACTGAACAGCAGTTCCCTCACTCAGATGGTCTCTGTGTCTGCGTGATCAAGGATCACAGGCAAACTTTACTGCGAGCTGCTTCTTCCTACAAAGATTTTTATCTTGTAATTCTGTACTTTTGACTCCTCCTGTACAGTTTCACATGTGTGTGATCCTCTTTAGTTATTCAGTTGCTGAACTTGTTTGCTGATTTTGCTAAACACATAATGAGGCATAATAAGCTGCAGCAATCTTGCTGCTAAATGAAAAGGGATAAAAAGAAAAACTCGCTGTTCTATGTTGTACATCCTAATGGACAAAACCAACATATATACTGCCTCCCTATTTTACATATTTGTAATTTTTGTACAGAATTTTCAATGTCCATATGGACAAGAGGAAAACATTTCAGCCAGTTAAGCCACTTCAGCCAAAGCTTACCCAAAGATTGATTTGATATTTAGTTAGATAACTGGGTATTTTTTGGGCTTGTCCATTTATCCAAAAAGCTTCTGTGCCAATGGCAAAGATGAAAAGCAAAGTATCTCTTAAGTTACAAAAGTTTTATATGCATATTAATGGCTGCAGATCCACTAAGGCTTGCGAGAAATACAAATTTCTATGCCAGACCTGCAGACTTGAGGTGCAGAGAAAACCATGGATAAAATCTGTAGTGGAAAAGAGGAGAAGGAGCAGGAGGTTCAAGGAGAAACTAAAAGGAATATAAACCAGGCTCACAGGTAGATTTCAAGTTCCGCTATGCTGTTAGTGGAGCTGTGCTCTAAGAAAAATTATTTCATTGTTTCAGCCATAAATGAGGAAGACTTAAACATCTGTATGTCCAGGGTCCAGTTATATGCAGGGATAAGCTGAAAAGTTTAGTCAAATTGAAAGTTTTTGAAGTATTTCCTCCCTAGTCTGGGCATGAAGCTATCTGGTGATCCTAGTATTTTTTCAGTAAAGTATTTTATTTCCCAATGAAAGTTAACGCAAGACTTAAATGCCATTGAAACTTTTTTTTGTTTTTACTTGTTAACTCTCTGGTGTTCATTCATTCTAGTTGGAATTAGATGAAATTGCCAGTTTTCTTCATTGAGGAAGATTTTCTCACATAGATCAAATCTGTCATCTTTCTTCTTCTCAAACAGCTGAAAATCCACCAAGGGAGAGAGATTATCTTGCCAGAAATTAAATCAAGCAACTCATTGCATAAAAAACTTCTATGCCAATTCCAAAAAGCCAAGGGAATTGTTCCTGATAAAGTATTTCACCTTATCAAAGACAGGTGCATTTTTTTTTCCTTGCCTAACAAGACCAGAGATTGATTCGATAGGAGATACAGAAAACGTAACTAAATTTCCATTATTTTTTTACTTTTTGCAGCATTAGAAAATTATTTTTAAAATGTTCTTTCCTAATGAGGGTCTAGTACTGTACCATCCATGTTCAATCTATTGAAAGCAGTGCCTTTGACTTGTGCAGCTCCAAGATCTGTCACAAGAATTGCAGCACACAGTAGAGGCACATTTTCTGCTGGAAAAATCTGTGTCATTGATAACAGAAATTACCTCAAGAATAGTTGTTCTCTCACAATCTTATCATGCTACCATTAGAAATTTGCCTTAAAAAGGTCTGAATTTTAGGCTCTACCTAAGGAACCCAAAGAAAAAAATGACCTACATTCATATCCAGTAAAACCCCCAGTTCTTCAAAGATGTTTTTATCTCTAGCCTGTCACTCAATAGGAAACAAATAAAATTGTTATGAATACATGAAATTGAACCTTACTAAAAATTTCGAAGGACAGCCGAAAACAAGCTTCCAGCTAACTCTTCAGTTTCCTGATAAATCTTCAAAGCTGCACAGCTGAGTTCTGAAACTCTTCCCTTTCAAAAAAGATAGCAAGCACCATATATTTAAATAAGACATCCTAAAGTAAAAAACAACAAAAAAAGAAAAAACCACGCCATACTTTTATATCATTTCCAGATCAAAATACCTCACCCCCCTTTTTTTTTTCCTTGTAGACTGAAATGCAATATAAAAGGTTTGCATGTGCCAGGGAATAAATTTGGCTTATCAGGAAAGGGGCTGTAACACCACCCTGTGACCCCAGGTGAGCTACCCACCAAGACACCTTTGAGCTGGATAGGGATGACCCCATCCTTAGCTGTAGAAGACATTCCAGAAGATGAAGTTTGTGTCTCAGACATGCCTTATGTCTGAAACTCCAACCTAGAAATGAACCTGTAGGTTGATCTGGGTCGAAGCACCCTCTTGCTCCAAATCCACGTTTCCGTAGTTAGCAAGGTTACATGCCCTGGAGGGATGTTCAGAGGCTGAAAGGCTCAGCAGAGACAATGAGTCCTGTGCTCCAACCCCCAACATTATCATCTTCCTGCATCCAATTATCGTAATGAAGAACAATGCACAAACTACTGTCTAAACATGGACTTGAACCCAGGTTTCCTGCTCCTTGACGGGCAGACTATCCGCTACAGCTTGAGTTTTATATCCCCTCTTGCTAATTCTTTCTGACTCCTGAACTCCTGCATCCTTTGCCGTACGGTGACCCCACAGCTGTGCAAGTACTGCCTATCTGTAATGTTCTCTGAGGTGAAAAATGCATGTTTTATCTGCTTACCCTGAGCAGGGAATTGAGTCATGGTACCATTGCCAGGCTTTTGCACTGAAGTTGAGACTTTTGCGAAGTTAAACTTTTTAAACTTTTGATTTAAACCCTCGGGAATATACTGCAGTCTGTGGAGCCTGGAGGGAACGATAGTGCCTTTTTTCCAACATGATTCAGCCAGGCATTTAATCTCCAGAGAGGACTGAGACTTCCAATACAGTTATGTGTTTAGCATTTCCTAATAGCTAGCTCCTAGTAATGCCCCACAAAATGCGAAAGTTTTCTAGATTACTCTTAGGGGCTTTAGATACCTAAACTCTTAGTTTTGATTCTGTTTTGAGTTTTAAATTCTGTTCTCAGGCTAATTTTTTTTTTTTTACTTAGGTCTTAGAGTATCTAACTTAGATCCGAATGTTTGTTTGGAAACAGACCCTGGTCTGCTCTGATGAGAAATCAGATCTCAAACTGAAATAATGCTTTTTCAGAAAGGTTAACCTTTCTTAGTTAACCTGCTTAGTCGAGGCCAATCCCACAAAATGCGAAAGTTTTCTAGATTACTCTTAGGGGCTTTAGATACCTAAACTCTTAGTTTTGATTCTGTTTTGAGTTTTAAATTCTGTTCTCAGGCTAATTTTTTTTTTTTTTACTTAGGTCTTAGAGTATCTAACTTAGATCCGAATGTTTGTTTGGAAACAGACCCTGGTCTGCTCTGATGAGAAATCAGATCTCAAACTGAAATAATTCTTTTTCAGAAAGGTTAACCTATTGCTTAGTCCAGGCCAATCTTACTGACTGATTGATTACTCTTCCTACTTCTATGCTGTACGTATTCAAAAGACTGCTTTTTGAACATTTCTGGGTAAAATCTGTGGTCCAACTCAGCAAACTTCCACTGATACTGCTTGTGTTCTTAAAAGAAAAAAATAATCTAGGTAAAAGCTATTTGGATTTCAGGCCATCACGCTTCTTGTGAACGTAGTATTCCCGGTTTGCATTGCTGGAATTCTGAATCTAAGGTCTGCTTAAAAAAAAAGTCAACTCCTTCCCTGCAGTCTCCACAGAGATAGTTAAAGAGATGTTATGTGGTGTAAGAAAGTTACTCTTCCAATGTCTCAGAGGATAAAATATCACTGAGAGTACTGTACTCTTAATTACTTAATGATCACTTCATTTTTAGGGGCTTAAACAGTGATTTACAGCTTCAAATTACTGAACAGAAAACATATCAAGCAATCAAAGCTGGAGTTGTTAATAGAGTACCTGAATGCAATAGCTTTCCAGAAATTGCTGCAGTCGTTTCAGCAAGATATTTGCCCCAGAATACCATGTAGCAATGTACAACCTTTACAGCCTTTTCCCTTTCTCCTTTTACGCTAGGATTTGCTGCAGAAAGTTCTTTAATCTCAGCTGAGCTATAACTTCCCTCGTGCCCATCATGCCCTTACATTACCAGCAATGCTCCATAGAAAACCGAGCTTCACATAAAAAATGACTACAACCTCTGTTTTCTTTCGGAGTAGGTGGTTATATATCCCTTCTTATTCATTGCTCATCATGGAGAGCACTCGCCTGAGGTGAAAGCAACATGCTGAATTCCCAACTTCGCCTGGCAAGACCTGAACCTGCCTCGATGGGCAGCGCGTACCAGCCGCCAGCCGACAGACTATGCAGGCTGAAGGCACCTATCGTCTCTCTCTCTCAAGCTGCCTCGCTCCGCATAAAGTATTTCAAAGTACACTGGGAGAAGGATAAAAAACATGAAAGAAGCTTTTGTAGGCTTGTGGTTTGGATGCTAAGGAGCAATGGACCTTGGAGTGTAGTCCTTGCCTCAAAGACCAGCTATTTATGCAGTGGAGTTTCACGTAAACAGAATAATCATTCCCCTGAAGCAGAGATTCACGTTCAGGCCTAAACTAGGACACGGAGCTATAACAGCCAAGCGGAGGCCAGACTATCTGCTGCCATGCAGGTGATTAAAATGATCGAACGGCATCAGGGCCAGGATGTGTCTTCTGCATTTTGGGGAAGTGCCATAGCCACAGCTCTCTTCAGGAAGATGTGTCATTCTAGCCTCAGTCTTTGGTTTTAACGAAAATAATCATGTGAGCTTTTGCTGTGTTCCCCGAGGAATCCAGCTGAGGTATCTGCAGAAGAGTGTGTGACATTAATGATACCAACCAGGGGGCTCTTGCTGAACGCAAGTGGCTGCGCTCGGGATGTGCTGCTTCTCCCTCTTGGCAGCTTTAGTCTAAGCGTATCAATTTTAGCCTGCTCGCTTGTGCTGGCTGTTTTCAACCCTCACAAAACACTGCTTTAGAGAGGAGTAGATATTACAGCACCAATTAGATGCCTGCGGGTGCATTTCCACGAGGCAGTGAGCTGACATAAGAGCTTATTGCCACTGGAAAGGGCATCCCGTGCTCCCAGTTACTTGCTCCGACTCCGTATTTTGCGCCAGCTTTGCTGCCCATCAGACCCCTCCATGAGCTAATTCAACTACATAAGCTGGTGGCAAATGCATGCAGCAAAAACCTATGTTCCTGCTAGGTGATACAGATGACTGGGCTCACAGACAAGCCCAGCAAGGGACGAGCTGGCAGGAGAGATGAGGGACCACAGGGGCGGGAAAGGCAGAGGAGACAAGACCTCCCAACTGGGAGCAGCAAAGCGTCACAGCGCATTAGCCTGCGTGCAGCCACAGCCTTTAGTTTCTTTTTAAAATAACACAGGATGTCATAAATGGTGATTCAGAGCACTGAGCTAAAATACTGGTAAGTAGGAGGGAGAAAAACCTGAGAGCCCAGCACCAGACTGGCAGTGATGTGCACGCAGCTGCATAAAGGCAACAACAGAAAGCGAGGGCGAGTGATAAAGCAATCACCAGGAGTCAAACAAACAGCAACTACAGCTACTTTTGTTGGCGATCTTACTGGGTTTTACTGAAATGCTTATGGTTTGGGAGGGCTCAGCACAGGTTTGGGCAGTCTGAGCTTGCTTGCCTGAATGAAGAGGCACTTCTGAGCTTACAGGAAGGTATTAGCAAGGATTTTGTTAGGAAAGTGAATTACGAAATCATTATCCTCTCTGGATGTTCAAGAGACTACTTTTAAAAGGCTTAGATTTTTTTTTTTTCTTTCAAAGGTTAGTTAGCTTCATTGGTTGTTGTCCTGAAGCTGCCTGGTTTATCCCATATTGCAATTTATATCCTACATATGTAAACTAAATGTACTTTCTGTGCTAAAAGCAAAGCTACTCTTCTGACTTGAACGACTATCCCAAAATGGGAAGGCTTATTCTTGACAGTCGTTATTTAAGGATGACCTTATTTTATAAGAATCTCTCAAGGCAAGCCATTAGCTCAGTTTTAGCTCATTTCTTCTTTCAGCAGTTAGCAACTAAATGTGTGATTGCCCTCATATCACTTTCTGACTCTGTTAAACATTTTCTGAAGTCCGTTGTTGTGAATGGGAAGACGGACACAAGCAGTCACTGGATCGGGCCTTACCATGAAACAGTTGTGGCTTTCCAAAATAATCCAAGGAGCTGAACTCTACATTGGTGATTCATTAACCATCCTATTGCTAAAGAAGCATCAAGCCAAATACGAGTCCTTTCAGGATATCAGGTTGACTGGAATGAGACTGAGATACTGGACCTCATAAGCTGTAATTTCTTCGCTCCAATGTACTTCTAATATAACCCAGAGGTAGCTGGCTTGCAAGCAACTTCACAGCTTAGCACAGGCAAAAAAGGTAAAGTTGGGTGGATTACAACTACTTTCTCATTGCGTTATATTAAACTATACTCATTTTCATACTTAAAATAATAATTGTAAAATTCCTATTTCCTCTCAAGTTTTGCTCAGTGCTGGGGGTTCCACGTAGTATCTGCGGAGTGGCAAAATAAGAAATACCGACTTCTGTAAAATTGGCCAGGGAAGCCAAATTTCCTAAATGCGAGTCACGCCGATATAGTAGTATGGTGCATGTAGCATTAAATTTACCGATGCATGCATTTTTTTTCTCCAAAGAGAATTCAAGGATTTAAGATGCCAGAGAGTCCTTCTCAGAAACTCTGCTTTCTCAATAATTTTGTTCTTTCTTTTCTGGAATTACTGCTAAAAGGTAAATTAGGTAGGAAACTGGAATTCAAATTCCCGACGATGCTTGGGTCCTGAATGTACCAACACACTGTCGGCACTGAGGTGTAGTGTTTTGTTTGCTGGTTGCATGAATGTTATAAATGTTTTAGTGTGTATGGATACTTGCCAACAGTAGAAATAACAAATCCTTATTTGTGAATCCATGTTAATATAAAGCCCATCTGAGTAAGTACTCAACAGAAATGCTGTTGATAGAGACACCGTTGCCATATCACCACACAGCTGTAATCACAGAATTTGCTAATATTTCTACAGTTTTTGGGGGGTGGGGTGGGGTTGGGTGTGGGTGGATAAAACAACCCTTAATGAACATATATAAACCCACACTCATAAATCACCTACAAAACATTTTAAATAGCTCCTTTGCACTTTGATCCTCTACCACTAAAGTCAATGGAATTTTTTCCTGTTCATTTAGGTAGGATCAAATTCAAAGCTTTAATGTCCAACTGTGTCACTTTGGGGAAAATCTCTCCTTATTATAAGAGAGTCCTGTAATTTGGTTTCCAGCTGTAGAAGATTACTTCTTTCCTTTTCCCTTTGTATGCATTTTATGACAGAAATAAAACACTGCACAATCACAGTGCAAAACAGAAGCCCCAAGGGCGTTTTGCAGACACTAGTGGCTCCTTAGGAAATCTTTAAAATCTCCAAAGCCACTGTGATTGCTTTGTACTACTTACTAAAGAACACTTTCGCACAACTGGTGAATAATATGATATTTTGAAGTGTATTGAAAATGCTCACAGAAGGTCAGCTGCATACACTCACTCAGAGTCAGTCTTGTTATACTGCAATTGAGATATAGTGGAAGTATTACATCTTTAATAGCCAATACTTCATGGAAGGATGACAAGTGTATGTGCTGTCCCAGTGTCTGGCGCAAAAAGCATTTTTTTGTGTCTGTTTTCCTTTGTTTACTTGTAATCTTTTAGAAGCCCATCTGGAAAAAAAAAAGGAAAAAGAAAAAAAAAAGACAAAAATTTTGCTGCAAATATTCAGAGCTATATAGAAAAGCTCAGGAAAAACCCTAAAACAAAGCAGACCAAAATCACAGAGACCTTATCCTCCCTTTTCTGGGGCAGCAGAGGGCTGAATAAATGTTCTGCGCAGCCCTGGCAGCGCGGGGGCTGCGGGGCACCGCGGCTTTCCAACCTGCGAGTTGGCAGGGCTGGCGCGGGAGCAGGAGCCGCATCAAGCCAGGTAAATCATGCATAAAACTGACATCTGCAGGAACAGATTGGCTAAATCCTATGGATATCACAGAGCTTGCACAGAGCCACCGCGTCCTGACAACGGTCTCTCCCTCCTCTTAGCGCTGGCACCGGGGCTGGCACCCCTGCCGTACATTTTCCCTCCTCCCCCCCACGCCACCACGCAGGACAAGAAAAAAAAAGGACAAACCCAACATTGTACAGACAAACTTGGCAGTCTCCATTGCTCACTCTTCCTCAGACCCTTCTTGTTACCCGTGTTTAGTCCAGATAACAGAATACGCTGTGTAGTACTTTCATTTTTCTTTTTATAGGTGAAGATTTCACATGCAAAACTCATTTTCGGAATACTCTAGCCTTTAATAATCGAATGTTTGTTGATTGTTGTTCTAACAAGCAGTGTACATAAAGCATATGTATTTGACAGGAAAAATAATCTCTTCTTCCCAATCAGACACAATTTGCATATCTTATGTTACATGACATCTCAGAAAAATGCATTCTGTTCTTTTACCGCATTCACTCCAGCAAGATGGAAAGTACGTATAGCATATGATATTAACAATTCAAGATCGGCCCGTACTGAGGTATACGCATATGCTGAACTTTGAAAGATATATAAAAAGCAAGGCTCGGGACATAGAGAAAGAAAAATAAGAGCAAAATTATGAAAAGGAGAAGGAAGAGAAATGATGCAAGGGGTTCATTCAGAGAGTTCTGAGGGTAATCTTTATCTTGCAGGATGAAAATGCAGAACCAAGGGGTTCAAGCTGCTTCCAGTAAGGGCACAATTCAAGTTCAATCGGTAAACTCTGTACAAATTTTATCGGGAGCAGTAAAACATACTACAGTGGAACCATGAATATTGTGTCCCTGGATATCACCTGTAATAACTTGGGAGTTTTACTGAGGGGAGGAGAATAAAAAAGAGGATTAACTGATCAGTCAGTGGCCAAGAAATACATTCTTGGAAGGAAATAGGTTATATTGATATTTAGGTTCAACCTCCCCGCTATTCACACTCAGCTAATTTCCCTTTCTGCTCTTGCCTCTGCTTTTTGTCAAACCTAATCTGTGTAGTTCTGCTCTGCAGAGCCAGGCGTCCAGAAATCGGTCGATGGGGTACCCAGCCCCTCTGCAGAGGTTCGGGCTCTCCGTCACTAGGGACAGCGGCCAGGAGCGGGGACTTCCCGTGACTATGACCTACAAGATGCTCTGAGATAGATGCCATCTTCTTGCAGACCTGCAAGATGCTCTTGCAGGTGACTGTTGGCAGAAAGCAAACTCCTCTTTCATCTCCAAGAGCACACTGGACGTCCCAGAGTCACGCTAGACTCTTGCCAGGATTTGACAATAGCATTGGTGACTTGCAGCTGACTTCTAAATTGCCCCTGGTGAGCATGGAGGTGAGAGGCTGCTCCTCCAGATCCCCGTGAGATGCTGCCGTGACAGACAGCAGTGAGGAGGTCCTGAGGACCATCACTGTTAGGAACCCGAGTTCCTCTAAAGCATCACTCATGGCACTGGGATTTTTGCTGTTTCTCCTATTTTTCTGAGAGTTACTGCTCTCCGGTAACCAAGTCTCCTCTACTAATGAGGTGCTGGAGTCTGCATATCTGTCCTGGTTCCATAAGCTTGCAAGTTAGGAAGCTCATCTTCTTTACCTAGATGGATTTACACAACATATGTTAAGAAATTTCCAGTGTTTGGTTTCTTTTCCCATGAGCTTTATTCTTAGAAGAGATCCAAGATTCTATTCACTACTTGATACTCATGACTGAAAATATTTAGGGCTTTCATCTGGTCTGTCTCATCTTTCCAGCCTGTACTCAGTGTGCAAGCAGTGGCAGCCTGAGATAGATGCCATCTTTTTGCAGCATAGCATATATTAATGTTACGAGCTTTTAGAGGGTGAGGAGGAGCCAGGCTGCCCTGTAGCACAGGTGGGAGGAATTACATGTCTAATTGCAAGGAAGAGCATTTAAGAGCAAGGGAGCACACATGGGTAGAGCTTGCTGGGAGGAGAGATGAGAGCAAACCTGGGGCCAGCAGCGAGGCAGGTATGTGCATGTGGCTGGGTTGGGGACAGTGGGACTCCTCCGGGAAAGCTGCATGGATTTTGTTTTTTTTTTCTTTCTTTCTTCTTTTAACTTAGGAAAAGTGGCAATACAGCTCTCCTGTTGGTTTTTGCCCTTGTTGTAAGGCAGGCTTCTCCAAATTGTGGCTGCCCAAGGACATTACAGCAAGGTTGTGTTCACCTTTGCCCTGTCCTTGGCTCCTGGTGGTGCAGCTGGGACTTGGTGGGTGGTTGCACACAGGCACCAGCTGCATGTAGATCTTTGGTTACTTGGCTCTGCTTTGCATTTATCCTCTACTTTTTACCAGAGGTGCTTTTAAGAAGGAGAGACTTATGAAGAAGCTGTATCAACTAACTATGTTTAAATCAAAAACTCCAAAAGACAAAAATTTTCCTGAGGAAAGTGCTTAGTTTGCCAAGCGATGATGAATTCGCCCAAGCAAACCTCCACGGATACCACTTCACTGGTACTTTGAGTTGTCTCCTGTTGATCCTGATGTTACTTTTAAAGATAACTTAAAAAAAAAAAGAAAGGTTTCAAAATGTACACCTACATATTCTGTCGTGTTTTTATGTAGCAGAGAAACAGTTTATGGCTGCTTGTTTGTTCTAAAACTTGGTTTAGCTAGATTAATGTAATAAGGGCAGTTTAAATGAAGGAATTGTTCCACAAAGTATACAAGGTCAAGAATCGTTTAGTTGTGCTGTATGTCTTACAGCAAAATCCCCCCAAATGAATGCCTATACCTTTCTTAACGTTAGCAGAAGTCTACAGCCACTTGCAGCCTGGCTAGCTGAACCTGGACTTGGTTCACAGTGATAAGAATAAACTTTGCCTCCTCTGTGGAGGTAGGTATATGGAACATACTTTCTCATTTTGCAGTGCTCAAAAGTATATATTGGCCAAGAAAAGCTAATTATTGGTTTCCCTGTGGTGCTGGAAGAATGCTTAAACCCTTTAAAAGCCCTTTGAAATTCCTAATTAATCCTTATTTTAAAAAAAAAGGTGTTTTTATTCTTTAAATAGTTCCAAATTTATTTCTTAGTGTAGGGGCGAGAACTTGCCAACTGAAATGTGAATATTTCTGGTTTTCTTTCTTGCTGGTCCATTAATTACAGGTCCCTCACTTAGAAAGACCTGCTGCATCTTAGAGAATTTGGCACAGGATTTCTTCCAAGATCTCTGGCTGGTTCGACACTCCACCTGGGGCAGGGGTGAAGAAGAAATGGAAAGTTTCTCTTCATGGCGAGTCTCCAGGATGCTCCTGGTCACAGTGGCAGGTCTTCTGCAGGTATTAGTGGCTTATGACTGCATACATTATTTGTATTTGTATTCAATTCTTTTTAAATGGAATAATAGTTAAACCATGAGACTGAGGAGACCAGATTTCCAGAGATGCTAGTACCTTCATCAAGTGAAGCTATGAGGTATTAGCTGCTTTTGAAGATCTGTTCCCTTCATGTAGACACCTGGCTCAGACGAAGGTGGCTGAGCAATATAGTAATTAAGCTTGTGCTGTTTCATATTTTGAGTGATGTTTTCCAAGGGCACACTAAAAAAAGGCAGAAATATTATAAGCTTTCCCTGTTTTTCAGAAAGTTGTATTTTACTGTGGCTGTTACTGGCAGAACCAATGTCTGATCACTTTAAAAAAAAAAAAAATCAGTTAAAAAGTACAGATGCTGTGAAGTTAAAAATACCAGTGAGGATAGTAGTCTGAGAGGTTTGGTGCCTTTTTAGAATAAGTGCCACTATTTTTCATGCTCTCCCTGGGATGTTATTCTTGATATTTTTTTCATTTTAAATATAATGATGTGGGATAACTTGCATTGCCAAACACTGTATTTACAGACTTGGAGTTTGAAGTTTTGTTGTATTACTTTATTTATAGCCACAGAATGGCTGCTTGGTCTGGGACACGTGCGAGGGGAGTCAGCTCCCTAAAAGCACAAGGGGAAACAGAGGCTGCTGCAGATCGTACAGACTTTTGGGACAGAGCCAGAGTTACAAGCCACCTTTTCCTCAGTCCAACATGTTCATATTTTCCTCATCGCTTGTCAGATGAGTCAGAACTGAGGCTTTCTTTTCCTTTTTATAAAGAAGAAAACCTTGAATAAGACAAAGGTGAAATAATCTAATTTAAGAGTGAGGAGAACTTCCTTTATGTAATTCTGCCTCTATTATCAAAATTTGGTGTCAGCTATTGACACTCAGTCAGATTGCAACCTTGTCCACCTATTTAGTTATGACATGCTGTTCATGAACAGAGAAACTCTTCCCTCCAATGTTTGTGGTTTAGCACTGTGAAAATATCATTCTGTAAATACAACATAAACTAAATAAGTGGGAAAACAGGCTGGGTAGACTCAGGAAGAGTACACGTAATCTTCCCTAGCATGAGGAGTAACTTCTCCAGCTTTGATTAAGAAAGTCAGGTTGTATGTCTCTCTCTTGTAGTATCATTGCAATGGCTGCTTGTGGTTAAAAGTCAATTGATTAATTTTAACTCCTCTGACTCCTCAATATCTTTCCAGATGAAGAGCACTTTAGGGGGGTTAAAAACAGCCATCTAAATTCTACCTTTCTTCATCCAGCCTAGGTGTCCCTAACAATAACTCTTTGCATTTTTTAAATCCACATTGATTTTTTTCTCTCTGTAATTTCCTTTCATTGCCTTGACATGCTTAAAGTAGAGTTGCTTCCCCCTGCCCTCCCTTCTTGCATTGCTTTCCCCATTTTGAAGATTCTGGTGCCTTTGCCCCCACTTGTTATGTTTCTGAGGTCATAGCGTAGCATGGCGGTGCATTACTACTTTTTATTATATTTATTGGAGGCACTGTAGACACAGTACAGTATTATAGAGATGCCCAACAGCAACTTGATATTAAAGCAAAGTAGTTTTCCCCAGTGTGAGTGCCTTTTGTGTGAGAAGTAATGAACTCTAGGCTTAAACAGAGCATCCAAGGTCTCCTCCCATGGCAATGGTGAGGCTGGTGTGTTTTGTGAAGTAGTTTCTCTGTGTCTTTAGGCTTGTTTTTAATCTAATATTAAAAGGCTGTGCAGGTTCTTTCTTAGATAGAGGAATTGTAACCCCAAGAATTTTTAACCAAGATGTTAGTCTGTTTTCCAGGAGTGCAAAAAACAGGTGGTGTTTTAATGAGTGAGATTCCTGCCAATATAATGGCAGGAATGATTGCTGATGTAAGCTAAATTTTGCCAACTGTCCAAATATGTATTATTCAGTGCTGGTTTCAAAATATCATGTGAACTCGCAGGTTGTAAGAGGTGATTCTTCCTGTCTTGGTTTTCAACTGGCTGACAGCAAAAAATGCCTTTTTATTGATGTCCACTTTGCAAAATGATTGTACCCGTTTTTACAAGGACGTGGCTTCTTGAGGAGCTGGGGTTAACCTCGGCTGTGGCGTCCACCAAAAAGGTCAAGAATTCACTCTGCTCCCCCCCCACCATTTTCCATTTCTTCTCTTGTACTTGCTCTAGGCTAGCTTAGATCACTGATACAAAGAGATATCACCTGGTTTTTGTGGGATTGGTTTTTGACTGATTTATCTTGTCAGTCTTGCTGATGATGTAGCAACCCAGAATAAGGAAAGCACTGGATGTATCTGGTGGGAAGAGTTGGACTAGCATGCACAGCCATGAAATGGCATGGTCAGCAACGCGTTCTTCTTATCGATGTGTCTCTGTTTTTTTTCCTAGACTTAATTACTCTAACTATCCACATTTGTCTAAATTTGAAAGATTCATAAGCTACTCTTGCTGAAAACACTCACCTCACAGATAGAATTTAACTCCTTGATCTGTTTTGTTTCTTTTCTTAGGGCATTTGGAGTAGTTCTCCCATTTCTTAGACTTAAGGAAGCACCTCTTAAAAAAAAAAAGAATATATATATCCATAAAGTATATGAGTCTTCCTTAGCAGCATTTTATACGGACAACTCCCACTGTTATCAGAAAAGACAACGGATTGCAGCTGTCACTTTCAAAAGTGTAAGAACAAGACAAAAATATATGGGGTTAAGAGTTACTCCTTATATTTTAAAAGCTGCAATATAATAGTGTAATGTGGTGAGACAGTTTGAAAGCAGTGTTTAGCAAGGATGCTCTTTTGTCCCACAACACTTCACAGTAATTGTATATGGAGACCTTAGTGCAGAACCCTTAATGTTAGCTCTCAGTCTCTTTTCTCTGTAGGTTTTAAAATTTAAAGTATTTATTTTCAACAAGAAACTATGCAATATCTATTGAAATATTGCACATTCCCTTACCTGTGTGTAAATGCAGATAAAACCATGGAGGAAGGAGGAGGGCCAAAACAGATAAGAGTTCCTACTCAGTATCACTGACACCCCCCAAAAGATTAGTTTCGTAGAAAGATCCACAAGAAGATAGGTGTTACCTCCGAAGGGTTAGGGTTAAACAGTTTATCAGGAGCGGTATTATCTAGTTTGACTCTAAGAAAATACAGTGAGGGGGAATTTGCAGAAGAGGGAGAGGGACAACCTGAGTGAGTACCTGTGAAACTGCACAGGGAAAAACCATGCCTTGACTTTTTAAATCAGTCTCTGACTAATAAAAACATCACCTTTTCAGAAGAACAAACTTCTCTCTGAGCATGCTGGTAACATGAGCTGATCGGTAAGGGTTTATTTGCTGCTTGTTAGCATAACTTTGGGGGCAATAAGTCCTTGTAAAAAAAAGTATGCAGCACAGCAAATGGAAATGAGAGCATGGACCTGACTTGGTGACACAGATGCTTATTTCCAATACTCTACTTGTTCTCCATGGAGAATAGTTTATTGATTATGTCAAGATAGGCTTGAAATGCCCCCACAAGGCTACAATTACATGCCACTAGTATGCTCAGTGAACCAAGCCTGGATGTTTGACTAGTAACTTGGATATAAGTGTTAAGCGTTCATCTTGAGACAGTTTTGATAGTCAAACAAACTCTTTGTGATTTGAAAAATGCTGACTTAGAACAAGTCTGTTTGCATATGCCTAATTACTGAGTTGTGACAACTACTGTACCTGAGCAGAAAGAGCAAATTAATTAGACCAGCCTGCTGATAAACTAACTCTTCTAGCAGAAACTAGTATGTCTAGAAAAGCAGTGTAGAGCTGTAACTATTAGCCAATGGAGATGTGCATGCTTTCCTAGGCTTAATAAAGCATACATTTAATGTTAGAGCTACATGGTCAAACGGCTTGCTTAAAATCTGAGCCACCAATTTCTGTGTTTGATAACATGAGTCTTTGGAAATGAGCTCAATTTCCTACTGAAATCTATTCTGTATCAAGAATGGATAGCTTGTATACATGCTTGAAGGCTGTAGCACTGCACGATACCTCTATGATATGAATATACCAATGCATGAAGTCAGAGTTTTTTGGTTTGTGTAAAATACCCTAATAACACTCCAGAGTTTGCTTAAGGGTTTCTTGTTACTCTTTGCCTCTGTAGTTTTATTCTTGATGTGTTTACTACTTCTTGATGTGAAGTTGCTAGATTATGACATGCGTATGTATTTTTATCTGGAATCTCATTCTGGTCTGCCCCAAATGCTATTAGCATAAAAAGATCCTCAGAGCCCGCTAATGTGGCTCATGGCATGTAAATTAGCAAACACTACCATTCTGTCAAAACTCTTAATATCTTACTGCCATGAATTTTATTACACTTGCTAGGTTTCCTACAACAATTGCATTCTTTGGTTTGGTAACATCAAAAGACAAGGGTTACGCATCAGCCTTTTTTCCCCAAAGTGATTAATCAAGAATTATTAATTATATAAGCTGGATTAAAGTTTATGGATTTCTAAAGTATGATTGTTTGCACTGTGTCCCTGGCTGACTGGAAACATTCAGCACTTAGGTTTGTGCATGGTGTTAACAGGTGAGACAGAGCCTTTTATGGCTCAATGGGTTTCCAGTTTTCCAGCCACTTAAATATAAAAAAAATGGACTGCCAAAGTGAAATTTATATTTCCAAATAGGTGAAGTTTTGAAGGAAAAATACCTTTCCAAACAAGTCCAAGGGTAGAACAGATGAGGTGTGAGCGAATCCCCAAGCAAACAGGAAATCTGGCTGAGGGTGGTACCCCCAACACAAAACTTGTGCCTGTGAAAACAATCCTGGGGATATGGATGTGGATTAAAACTAGGCTTCTGCCTACTTAGATTAAACAGGAGTCTAAAGCTTGGCTGCTAGATTCAGAACAGAAAGTCTCTTATGCTTATTCCAAGAGTAAGAGTATTCTCCATCTGCATCCTTCTAAGCCCTTGTTTTTGTTTAGACTTTGAAGAAGTGTGTCTGCCTTTATCCAAGCCTTGTTAAGGTAGAAACAAATTTTGGACTGTTCAAGTATTTTGATTTTAAGGAACAAAATACCTGAGGCTAGTGTGTAGCTATAGGACTCGTAAGAGACCCTCCTCCATGTGAGGGTGCTTCAGGAGCTGGTATCACAAATGTGGGAGTGGAGGAAGCCGTTCCCAGCGACTGGTGTGTAGCCATTTACACTCAACAGCACCAGGATAGTAGGGGAAAATGCTTCAGTTCTGAGCTTCCCAAGGGGCTTCAGAAAACCTTCTTCAATTCCTGAACTAATTGCTGGCAAACATGCCACAGCCACTCTTCTAGAGCCATAAATAACTTATGTAATCTACTTAGAAAAAGCATTTTATTGAGGAATTTGCCAGGGTTGACTGTAGAACTTTGTTTTCAGCTATGACATGTTCTCAGTTGCTGCAGGCATTTCTGCTTGCTACAAAATTTTTAGATGAAATGATTTTTATACGTCTGTTTCAGCTCGGGTAACACAGCCACGGTGCAACTCTGTAAGGCTGGACCAGTCATCTATCGAGCTACTCAAGAGATGCGTATGCTGGAGCCTACCGATGTATTTAATTACTGTAAAATACAGTGAGTGTTGGCTAGTGTTATCTCGGTATTCAGCATCGTAGAAATAGCAGTAGGAACGGAGTGTGCCAGAGAATGCTTTGGAGGGAAAAATTCTTGTTTATGTTAGTAGTAAAATGTTTTGGGGGATTGTAAGAAAGAAGCATAGATAACTTGGGCTTGAACCTTACAATGGCAGCTTTCACCATATGACTATAACTTGCTAGAGTAAGTACGTGACTCGCTATCCCGTCTGGAATTTGCTTTATAACCACTGCTTTGTGCTTAAGAGCACTTAATAATTATTATTCCTCAGTGGTTTCTTCAACATTTGTGAATGTTTAACATTCACAAAATTGAATTGATGTAACAGCAAACCGTATCTATGTTCTTTATATATTACATTTCATGCAAGAGGAGAGAGAAACAACACTGGACAGAGTATCAAGCAGGCAAATATAGCAGAACGGAAGAAATACAAAACGGCTTTGACAGCTGCTTGCCTAACAGATGTACACCATCGTACACTGAGTGCTGGTATCTGAACAATTGTATGATTTATGTATTGTGGAACAGTATATGATTGAAAGTTGTTTATGAGCCCATCTTAAAATCTTTTTGGTCTTTCTTTTCCTTGGTGTAACTTTAAAAAATATCCTGACAGTATATGGTACCTTTTGACATAGGACCAGGTAAACAATACAGCCATCAAAAACAAGATGATGTTAAATGGATGATGTGAAAAGTGGTTCTGGAGACTCGCAGTGTGCCCGTTTAAATTGGGTCAGCCCATTATAACTAGAAAATTCAAAGCAATCCACAAGCTTTGACTACTTAGGAAACAAAAACCTGAACTGAAATAAGCGTAGGATGCATACTGAATAATTTATCTTTACGTACATAATTTTCCCTGTCCAAATAATTTAAAAATTTAAAGGCCATGCTTGTAATGCTGTTTTTAGGACATCATGAGGTTTTTTTTCACTTGGTATACCAGTTCACCTGCTGTGCTTTTGATGAGTTTATCCCAATAATTTATATACATGTCTATAAAAATGGATTTAGCCACGTTTACTGCTGTGTGTTTCCCACTCAGGTAGCTATTATAAAATTGGAGGTAGTTCAGCATTTTTGTGAACTTACCAGATATTACCATTATTACCAACTTGTCTATAGCTTCTATGACCTTATAGCAAGCACTATACAAACACAGGGCCAAAAGACCCTCCAAAATCTAGTTAGTGTTCCAAAGTGCTTCACAGCAGATGAATTATGGAGAGTTGTAAAGGGGAATACCGAAGTACTGTTACAGGTATTTCTAAAGTGCTCCTCCCAGGAGTGGAAGATAGCATGAAGATGATTGGCTTTCATCACTCAGGTTTTTTAAACAATGTTGTGGAGCAAATGGGGAAAGACAGAGCTCTGGATATGGCAGGAGGGATGTTAAAGCAGATGTTATTTTGCTAAGGGCTGTGAAAGTAGATAAACAACCTGTTTGATGCTTTTAGGGAGGGTGGTGAGTAGAAGGATGCATAGAGAGGAGGAGTGTAGTCAGCATGACGGGTGAGTAAAATGCTCTTTACACCAGCATTATGAATGTAGATCGGTAGAGCAGGATTGCTTTTGTTGAGGCTGCAGGAGAGCAGGTACTGTACCGGGAGCCCGGCCAATGACTTAAGGCAGGAGGAAAATTTGCATCCCCAAAATATCTTGTGGATTAGTTCTGCGTAATTTAAACTTAAGGTTATTTATAGCTGTTTTGCTTTGTCTTCCCAAACATATTTTGAGAATTAAACTCTGAAAAGAAAGAGTCCCTCTAACATGTAGAGTGGTCCCTCTGCCTCTGTATAGGTCACCTACAGTGCCATTGCTCAGCAGTTCCTATTTCTGCCAAATATCCCTGCCACCTGCAAAGGGCAGCAAAATAATTGGTTATGCTTCATAAATCACCCTTTTTACTCTTTAAAGCTGTTTTTAACCAGTTTTATGATACTGTTAGCAAACAAAGACTATAATCAGCAAAGTAAATCAAATACGAAGTGGTACCTTGACACTTACTCTACTTTCTGTTTGGAAACAGTGCTATGAAGTCACCTCTTTGTATGCATGATAGATAGGAATTCAGATTTTCAGATTTATCACTTATTTTGGATGTTTATAATAACTGTACCATTATTATTAATAGGTAATGGCTTATATTGTGACACAAGATTTTTTCAGAAATTAGAAAATTGATGCAAGTAAAATGTGCTAAAAATGAGGATAGCACTGGCAGCTGGTATAGGAGAAAGGACTATGGCTATAGCCCAATTTGGATATTAAGCATTTTTTTTAAAGGACTTGCCAAATCAAAATACAAAGATCTTGGACCAAGGGGCAGAGTTGTTGGGGTAATTCGATACTGGTGTAGTTTGATAGACAGAAACTTCAGGAGTCTATCTCAACTTAAAGTTGACAGAAACTTCAGGAAATATTCAATGCTGGTTCCATATGGGAAGAAAGGACATTTGTCAATTCACTATGCCATAACACAATTTTTTCCTTGTGTTTCCTGAATATGGTGTCACTACAGGAATACTGTGGGTGTAGCAGTGGAAAGGATGATTGTTTCCTTGAGAAATAGGATGGCTTGATATCTTAGCTAATTCCATATGTTTTCAAACAGTATTCAACATCTAGTTATCTAAGCCTACTGACTTGCAATAGGTAAAAGGAAACAGTTAACATCTAAATGAAATGCTTACAAAACAACAACAAAAAATAATTCCAGCAGCAAATGAATCCAAGACACTATCTTTCTACTTTAGAGTAAGATTAGGAAAATATCAGTTTAATGACATACACAACTAGAGTGCTCAAAAGTACCCTTCCTTAGAATTGATGTTGTCTGTCTGTAACCCCCACTGACATTTCAGCTGCAAACATTTTTCAAAGTGGGTAAGGAGCTGATTAACAGTGTGGGTTTATAGAGACAAACTCCTGTCAATTAAGCCCCAGGAGGGACCATCAATTAGTGACAGTCAGGAAACCCTTTTACCACTTAAATTAACATAATGAAAAATGGTACTCAGTCATTCAAGGTTCAAGAAACTTGCCATCCAAAAATACATTCTTTTGCCACAAAAATCTTGCAGCCACAACAATACCTATTCTTGCAAAATAGTCATATGAAGAATCAGCTTGCTCTATTTTTGTCAGAGAACTATTGTTTTCCTAAATGATTTTTTCATTTTTATTAATGACATTTTATTAATGACTTGAACTAGTGTTCAAGAAACCTTGGCCATGTTCTGTTTTAATTTTTTTACTTGGTTCTGTAAGGTATGATTAGGCTGTGGAAGTCATGGTGGTGATAGGATTAAAGCAAATAACCTGGCAAGATGACAAAAGGAGCAATTAGACCAAATCCTTAGCACCTGCATTTAACTGGACTACAAGTCAATGTTTTGAGGCTCCTCAGTATAAAAAAAAGCTTAAAAAAAGCTGTGCTTCCTCTGTCATCCTCCCAGTTTCTGACTCTTGCCAATTGGCTGGAAAATTGATGAAGATCAGTTTTGGACAGGAAGATGCTTGATAAGGAGTTGGTCTGTTCTGATGCAACAAGTCCAGCTAAGTGTTTCAAAGATTTTGTTTGAGAAGTCCATGATACGTTTTAAATTTATGTGCAAAATTGTGAGACAGCTGTCAAATTCAGATTTCTCCCCTACAAATCACATGCTCTAGGGGATTGCTTTAAAAATCAGATGATTGCCAAACAGACAGTGAGGACTTATTTGCATTTTCTTTCCATACAGCAATCAGAGGAAACCTTGGCAATGTTGTATGAAATTAGTCCCATGGTGACAGCGATGACAGGTGAGAAGTGCAGGAGGATCAAGGACCTTTCAAAGTTCTTGGAAATTCCACTTTTTAAAGTGTTAATTTTTACTTTACACTCACATTGTTTACTCTTGGAAGATACAGTGCTATGAGGAAGATATTATTCCACTTAGAAAGCTCATTGCCACAATGCCGGAGCCCGTCGGACTCTGTTCAGATCTACCCTCTCCTCCCTGTGGCTTATGGCCACGGGAGGTTACTGAGCTTTCTGGCTACCACAGCCCTGAATGCAGCCCCCCTCCAGCTGTACATCTCCATGCAAGCATTGCTGATCACCACCTTCTAGTGAGCGGCTCTGGGGTGCCTGGCCTATCTGCAGGCCTGCAATATAGGAAAAACTTTACTTTTTTTCCAAAAAGGCCTTTTTGTTACAAAGTTAGCCTTGAAGGCATATATCATTGTATACTGATCGCTGAGACTACAAGGATTTTCTTTTTTAGGGCAGATATTACATTTTCTGTTTCTTTGGGGACACTTTATTTTTAGAATATCTATCATTTTATTGAACTGTGTTGCATTGAAAATGTTTACCTTATCTATATTGCATTCCATGCTGCAGCCTGTGGCTAAGACACATATTAGCAAGCATATTGCTATTGATTTTGCTTTGTCCCCTTTTTTCCATGTGCATATGAAGTTGAAATATTTGTTTGCAATCTGTCCCTTACCGTGATCTGTTTGTGACTTCTGTGGTTTGTGAAAACTTATTGCGCTGTTGAGGCATGGAAAAGAGTGATTTTTGTTATGAGACCATTTGTGACTTCAGTGAGCTACGGAGTCCCCATAACTGTTGGGGGCTGGTGATTTGGTACAAAAAGAAAATAGCTAAATCTGGGGTATGTGAGCTAGTTCGAGTAAGAAAATGGTCACTACATATGCTGTATCCTCTACCTTTTAGTTCCTGTCCCCAGAGTGGAATCCAGAGATCCCAAACTTTGCAT